>NC_053162.1:136281332-136561049 GCF_016835505.1 Polypterus senegalus
ACAGCAAACACATTACAAGTGAATGGATATATGCACAAGAGATACTCTTTCTTTTTACATCACGGTGTTAATCCTTGCATAACAATGGGGTGCATTTATTGCCATAACACAGAAAGACACAAGTCTTGTTGCAGGGAGACCGTGTAATATCTCAGTTTTCCTCTTTATGTCTAAATTAGTCTCCTTTTTGCTATTACACTTCTTGTTTCTGTTACTGCCTTTTACATCTATATTATCAGGACCCTGAGCTGAGACAAAATTACAGAAAATGTAGTGGCACCAGATGCCATGGTACAGAACCTGAGTGAATCAAGTTGGCAAACTGTTAATGCATAAGAGTTAATGATTACACCCATGCAGTAGAATATAAACTGTATAGAAACAAGGCCAGTCATTCTCCCAGTAAGTATTCAGACACTGCACATGGCTTATCCTGTGAAAAATTACAGAGGATATGTGTGAGAGTGAGTCACATTTAGTGTCTGATAATAACATTTGCACTCTGTCTGGTGCCAGCAGGTGTCAAGGTGACTTTGAGGAATGTGAAGCACATTCACATAAGAAGAAAGAACAAAAGAAGTATGTCACTAAGCACTGTACAGTACCTAAAAAGACCTTTTTAAAATATTTATACATGCATGATGTAGATGAAACAAAGTAGCAGCCATGTGTCATCTCTTTATGTAGTGAGCAGTAAGATTGGTGATTTTTTTTTTTTTAAGATGATTCAAGTGCTTTGGTTTAGGGTCCGTGTTGAGAGCTGCTAAAATATGACAGTTTATTCACTTCTTATTGAAGCTAGCATTAAATGGTATGTTTCCTTGTAAGGAAAACAGACACCTTACATAAGCGATGTTAATTGAACATTTTCCAGCCAAGGTCTTGATTGAGTGTCTGTGAAAGGAACCGGTTTTCTGAGCCATGGACATCTTTTCCTGCTCAGAAGATAAGTTAATTGCTGACAGACGGGGAGCAGACCATGCAGCGAACACTTTCATCTAAGTCTGGGTTTTGTTTTACGAATATCTCGGTTGCCTTCGCAAAGCTGCCATTGCGTCTTTTGTCGTATCCAATTATAATTGCCTCAGCAAGGTGACTTTTTGTTTGGTGTTTACACCCACAGCTGTCCTGTAAATGGCTTTAACTGAGTGAATAAATTAATTCTGTCAGCTTGAGGTCCAGAGCCACGTGTGCCACTTGGCACATGTCTGATTTTTGGCATGCATGTTCACTTGTTTTTGTATATTTTTCACACCTCGCAAGTGTGGGAAAATGTAGATATTTGTATTGTGGTTATCTGTACATTTGAAGAAGTATTTCACATGCTCATCATAAATGCAAAATACAGTATGTGAATTTTCAAATTTCCTCTTGCTGTTCCAGAGTTGCAGAACTTCTTAAATCCTGTCAATCTAGTTGTGAGACTGTCATGGACCATATGACTGTTTAAAAGGGCAGCTTTCAAGGAGTTGTCTTTCTTGAACTATTCATAAAGCACCCATTGTGGAGGACCCTTTCCATTCTCTGGGGAAAGTCGGAGCTGGAGTATCTAACATTCAGAATTAAAGTTTTATTTGATGTATAATATGTATTTAACATATTCAATTTTCTACTTATGTTTGTTGTCTGAGCAACAATAAAAAATATAAAGGAATAATTCAATTTTTGTTACTTTCTTAGGTAAAAGTGGGATCAATTTAAAAGCTGTGGACAATTTAAGAAATGCATTATTTAGACTGTTGTTTAGATATCATTGTATAGGTTTGGTGTTCTGGTTGCTTTTAGTTTTGAACTTGTCATCTTTCTTGTTTTTTTAAGTGTTTATCATATTGCTTACTATAAAAGTGAATATTCCCTGGATAAGTGGGCTTGGAAGGTGAGTGCATAGATGGATGAATTTGTTTGTTGGCTGGTTGAAGAATGAGTGTACCTCTTACCTTTTGTGAGTCTTTTCCTGAAAGTTTTTTTTTTTTTCTTGCATACTGTATATTGTAGTTATATATAGGAAAAGGAATATGACAAGACCAAAATTTTGATTGTGTTTTTGTAAGATTTGCAGGTTTTGACCGTCTTCGGTGTGATGTCTTTGTTTGTCAAGTTGACTGAAAAACAAATCACTAAGTTCCAGTGAAACCTGGCACAGTTATTACCATTGCAAACTACTAGAAGTACACTGGCTCACCACACATTAACTGTTAGGTGGTAGGGGGCCAGAATGATAAGCCATGGAGGACGATTTAGCCTGGTCGTCAGGATACACCCAGCTCTTACAAATGACGCACAGGGATCTTTTATGACCACAAAGAGTTAGGACCTCGGTTTTGTATCACTGCACTGGGACATTGGGATTAAGACCACAGGGTAAGCTCCCCCTGCTGGCCTCACCAACACTTCTTCCAGCAGCAACTCAAGCTTTTCCAAATGGCCTCCCATTCAAGTACTGGCCAGGCCCAAATATGCTTATCTTCAGGTGGATGACCTGTTCTGAAGTGCATTAATATGCTTCTGGTTAGTGGGCTTGTTTAGCTGAAGTGGTCATTAGGAAAGATTTGACGTGTAATTGGTTGAATGAAAGAGTTGTCAATAAGCTAACATGTACACATAACGTGAAATCAATTTAGTATTCCCATTCACCTTAACAGCATGTGTTTGAGCTACAAGGCAAGTACACTGTGAGATACCAAGTATGGATTGTGGGAGGCTGCATCTCTAATATGTGTTGTGCTGCTGTCTGATTTATTATGCTATTGTTTTGTTGTAAAACTATTACATGGACACTAGTCAGAATTTTCAGAGCTTTTCCAGGTTATACATTATACTTTAGTCAAATACTGGGTTACTATATTAGTTTTATTCTTGCTGCAAAGTGTTCCCTCAAAATAAGTAATTTTTGGAGGAACTGCTTAATTTGGAAGCCTTCATTTCTTCTACCATTTTGAATGGTGCTCTTTAAGTCGCCACCTCCATCTTGTATCCTTCTCTTCTTTCACGATGCTAACCCAATATAAATTTTACTGCTGACTAATTGCAGATATAGTGGTAGACATCAGAGTTTTATTTATTTATTTATTTTTTAATTCCTTGTGATGACTTCAGTGTCTTGTCTCTTGTTAATCATTTCGAAGTCAAAAAAGACCTGCATCCTTGGACAGCAACCATTAGGGTGTGACAGCCTGGCTGCCAGGCGTAGGCTACAGGTTTCCTTTTAAATGCTTACTATTTCTTTTTTATTTTAATTGGAGGATGACGCAAAGAAACTTGTTGATTGACTTTTTTACTTTATGATTCTTCTCCTTGTTCTTAGGGTGGAGATGGCTGCTATGTCCCATGGAAGATCACTATATAATTAATAGTATATCGAGATTAGAACTGTTCTTTCATGATGCATTAGAATCCACATGCCTGGATTCGATTTAAAGGCCATTCAGAAGCAGGATTGGATCTTGTTTATGATTTGCTGTCTTGGTGATGCAAGTTGTATTTTAGTTTAGTGGGTCATTATAACTGGGAAGCCTGCCCTTTCTCTCTTTCTCTGTCTCTCTCTTTATCTTTCTCTTTAACAAAAAACTGTTATCGTATAATAAAGTGTATCCTGGTGGTAAATTTAAGTAATGGAAAACCTCACACAGGACATATGTGCATGCTCAGACCTGTTTATAGAAGAAGTGTTTGAAATGATGCTGGCAGGCACACATAGTCGGTTTACCTTTCGTGCTTATTCTTTTTGAATCTGACCATTCTTGGCTTCAGGCACCCTATATTATAATCCTCTTGCTTCCCCAAAAAGGTGTATAATCTGTGCCTTTGATGTCATAGCTGTTAATTTGACACCGTGTCTCACAGAGGTGCTCATATTACCACAGCTTGTCGTTCTATATGTTGCTCCTTTGTAGTTGTTGGCCTTCACATTTTACTTTGCTTAGATGTTTTTGATGGGTTACCACAAATATAAAGAACTTACTTTTTGAAAGAAACGTTTTTTTTTTTTCTCCCAGCATCCCAGGTCTTATTTCACAATAGATAATGCACATTTTCGTTCTGCACATCCCCCAAATCACTTTAGAAAAGCAGTTTTGTTTGAATATAGGAGGCAGTCATTCAATTAGACCAGAGATATCTAAATGTTTTATCTGAGTTTTTCTGTCCTTTTTTTGTTCCGCAGAGTTCGTTCTGGACTACTGCTGTGTCTTTTGACCACCTTCCCAATCCATTTATTAATTGGAACCAGGTCCCATATGCAATTGAAATCCCTATTTGCTACTTTGCTGTTTCTGTATTAAATATGTCAACACAGAAGTTTCTAAACTGACTTTGCAATGGACTTTAGCAGATGGATGTTTATTTGTATTTTATAGGAAGTGATAAGTTTTCCTAATGTTATTGTATTCTTCCTATTGCCTTGTCATTTATTATAGCAGCAAGCACAATGAAAGGCACACAGATCTGTATTAATGCAAAGTAACAGCTCCTTCTTAGGGCACATTGTTCTCCTGTTTGTTAATTCTCAATTGTAAAGGAAGATATTTAAACGGAATTAAATAAGTAATCTATTAGCAAGTCTCTGTGAGTGACTAGCACCTTTTCCAGGGTTCTTGCCTGACTTTTGTCCCAAAGTGACCCTGAACTGGTTTAACTAGGCTTGAAAATATTATGCTTATTATCTGAGAGAGCAAAAAATCTTTGCATAAGGTTAATACAAAACATAAGAGTCTCTGCATTGTGATTACCTTTCCCAAACTCAAAATGAGAGTTAACAGAGAAGAGACATCAATGAGTCTTAAAGAGGAGCTGTTCAGTCAAAGGTTTGTGATCATCTTCAAGTGGTTAAATTAATAACAGCCAATATGAAAAAATAAGAGGGCAGTGTTAATTAACCCTTGAAAATGCATCAGTTATTGTGAATAAAACTCAAAGTCTTTGCTAAATTCCATAAAAAGTAAAATTCGCTTATAATTTGTATATCGGCATTTTAGATGTTGAAGTAAAAAAACTAAAAACCTGTGCAATTAAACTAGGGGGTTCAACTGCAGACACAAAGAGACACCAGTTTAAACACAGGCTGGAATAAACACCAGAAAGCACAGTGGTATTACAGGGCAAAATGTGGAAAACAGTAGGTGGCTAAAGTGAGAGCTGCATGTAAGGTCTGTCCATGTATGGTCCAAATCATGTGCAGCAGTAGTAAGGATTAGGGATGGTACCATCTACCATCAGTTTGCTTTACCAAGAGAAGACCAATTATGCTTCTCTAAGCCTCAGATTCTTGAGAGAGATCTGTGGGTTGTGGTTGACTTGGCTTTTCTCCTAGACAAACAATTTAACTTATCAACCTTTAAAATTGTCTTTTTATTCAATTTAAGTACTGATTGATAGGTGTTTTTTGGGGGGATGGGGGCTTAAAGTTTTCTTCCCTAAGAAATTTTAATGTGTAGACCTTTCTACCCCATTAGGTTTTGTTTGGCGTTAACATTCTTTTTGGTAGGTTTCATGTGACAATTTTTCACAAAGAATACTACATGAAAGGACCAACATGTTTCGTTTAGATCTGCTATTGTCACACTTTAGTATGGGCCTCTTGCAATTTGGAAACAGAAGTTGGTAGTTTTGAATAAAACTTCAGTGGAGTTTATCTAAGGCACCGTCATCGGTGGCAAAAAATTTAAATATTTGGCTCCTGGTTTTTTAGCTCCACAATATGTGCTATTGCAAAATAGCAGATTTCAATTTCTATATTGTTTGCTGTTGATATGATCTGTTATGGTTGCTGAAGTATATTTTTAAGATGGGGATGACATCCCTTAAGCAGATTGTCTGGATTGCTGCGCAGTACAGTATATTGAAGTGAAGTAGCAAACTTTACCTAGAGAAGAATTTGACTAGTAATCAGGAGGGGGTGGAGTGAATTTCACCTGCCTGGACAAAATCAAATTTGTGTAGGGTGTGTAAGGTCTATTACTTATCAGCCTCAGAGTGCCAGAATTGTTTGATCCTAATACAGGTTAAAAACCCACTACCTATAAGTGGAAATAAATGTATCATTGTGACAACTGAGTGTGAGCATATCTTAGTTTGTGTGAAATGAATTGAATTTAACTGAAAAATTTATACCAGTACACATCAAGAGAGAGGGGAGTTATAGTACTGCATCATGAAAAGGTTATGTTTATTAGTGTCTTGGTGTTAGTAGTGTTACTTGGTACTATTTATATGGGCAACCACATTTTGCATTGGAGCATGTGGTGCAAATTTTTGTGATGGTAGTAAATTTTGTTCCTTCCAAAAATGTTCTTCCCTTTTCTTCCTCAGAAATGCCACCAACTAAAATATTTACATGGAGGAGTGGGCTGTATTTCTCTAGATTATGCCTACCCTATTTATTTATTCCCATTGTATTACTGATTCTTGACAACCACATGGTCCACAATTTATTTATATTGTCCATGCAGGACTATAGTATTTTCCATCACAAAGAGAGGCGAGAGGAAGTTTAAAATGTATGCCAGGCAGGCACACCAGGTGTGGGGCAGATTCAGTAAATCGACCTTCTCTTGGCTGGGCACTGACATTCTGAAAAAAGCTGCCAAGCTCTTGTGAAATAAACAAACAGTAGGCATGTCAAAGGTTTCCAGTACGCCAGGCTAAAGGTGACTAGTGTCCCATCTTATTTTTCCTTACTCCATTCCACACTAAATTAAATGTTTCTAGACTTTGCTACTCCATTTGCTCAGGTTGCTTTACTGCCATGATATTGATGAAGTGCTTGTATGTTTGTGCATATCAGCTTGAGTTTACGTTTCCTGGTAACCTCCAAGATGGTGGCCGTAACTCAACAGAAAGGAAGTAATTATCTGGTTCCTTTTTGCCATAAACTGTGTCAGTCAGGACTGATGAGACTCATTTTAAAATTCAGATGAAAGCCCAGAGTGTGAGATAAAATAGCCTTTTATCATGCAGAATGTTCATAATTTATTTTTTCTTCTTTGGGTACAGGTGGCAATAAAAATCATTGACAAGTCACAACTGGATGCTGTTAATCTGGAGAAGATATATCGTGAAGTCCAAATAATGAAAATGCTTGATCATCCTCACATAATCAAACTTTACCAGGTGAGTAAACTTTCTGGAAAAAAGTCCTGAGACTTTTCTGTCCTGTCTTGTGATAGAGCTAAGAAAGTAGGTCTGGTGGTTTAACTCCCTGAATGAGCATACTCGGTAGATACACGTCCCTGATCCCAAACCCCCAGCCTGTTTATCTACTGCTTTGTTACATTTTGTTCCTTACTTGCCTGCCTATGCTTCTAAATCTTAAGCTTTTTATAGCAGCTATATCTGAACACCGAAGACCACCTCCAACAGTTTGCAATTTCTGTTTATCCTGTATGGTGGTTTCCTCTATGGCAGCCATGGTCACAGATTTCATTTCATCTTCCCAAAGGCAAAATTTCACAAAATGATGTGTATTTTTAACTTGGTATGATTTTTGAGGTGTATCATAATAAATAGGATGATTTAAAAGTAATTAAAATGAGTATTCATACCTTTTGAAAAAATTTGTAAATTAAAAAGGATAACCTTGTTTACGTATGTTTAAAAAAGCAAAAAAATCAATTTCCATTTTTTTAACCTTTTGACTGTACTATATAAAATTAACCCACATTAATTATGAAATTAACTATGAAAATAAGGTTTATAGGCAATGTGGTGTGATGGTTAAGGCTTTGGACTTCGAGCCCTGAGGCTGTGGGCTCAAATCCCTCTACTGACGCTGTGACCCTGAGCAACTCACTTGACCTGCCTCTGCTTAAATTGGAAAGCCAAAAGAAATGTAACCAATTGCATCATAAATGTTGTAAGTCACCTTGGATAATAAGTAAATGTAAATTATTATTGTCTTTTTTTCAGATTCTGTAAATTCTTCATTGCCCTAAGAGAATCAATAGTCTTAATTCTGAATGAGATAAAGTTATCATTAGTGCAATACATTGAAATGCATCATTATAATATTTTTCTTTGGACCATATCAAACCCATAGCAGACCAGAGACATTTGCTTTTATGTCTTCAGTTTTGCTTTTCATTGTAGAATTTTAAAATAGAATGCATTTTATGGCTCTTTGTTTCACAAGTAGTTTGAGAAAGGTGTCCACGGCTCTTTTATTCCGCTCTTGCAATCTATTGCTAGGCTTTAAAGCAAGATATTTAAATAATACAGCTGCTCAGGGTGTAAATGGCAGGTTCAGTGGTGAAAGAGATGCAGATATTTAACGTAATGCTTTGCACACCTCCCCACATTTAAAGCAGCTTGTTATTTGTAAATGTATATTTTTTAATAAGTCCTTTATTTAATACATTGTTGTATTTCCTTTTATATTTTGGTTTGTAAACCTCCGCAATAAGAACATCATCTTAACAAAATAATACACATTTGTAGTAAAACTATTGGTTCATAGCAGACCCCTATCACTGAAATATATTGCAAACAGGTTAGAAAGAAAGCCAACTCAGTTCTGTCAGACAGTAGCCATCCTCTTTGCTCTAAATTCCAGCTTTTGCCATTAGGCTGCAGATTTAGGTTTCCAAAGGGAAAGAGCAACAGATTTTAGAACTCTTTTATTCATAGAGCTATAAGCATTTTAAATTCTGTTACTTGTAGGGACGCTGTTAAATGTTAAATTCTTTATTATTTCTGTACTGTTTAAAGTAATTTATTCTTCTTTGCATTGATCTTGAGTATGTGTTCATGTAATAACTTTGGTTGTCAAATGTGTCTCTGTTTATATATTGGATCTCTGTAACAATGTCTTCAGTTTTTGTACTTTCCTGCTGTAAACACATTTCTCTCTGGGACAATAAAGACTACCTAAACCTAAATAGTGTACTGTAAGTAATGCTTGTAGCAATGTCCATAGATGCAGTGCTTAGTTTGTTAGAAACCCTGAAAATAATTTTTAATTCTATCTTCCACACCTCTGCAGTGGAAAAACTATTTCAAAAAATGGATGGATGCCATTTATTTTTTGTTTTGTTCTGTTCCTCCCCAAAATATAAACCCCTGAGGTTTGATAGACACATTGTATCAGAGCCCCTTCAGTCAGGTCATTTTATTTTGCAGGGCAGGAAGTACTAAAAAGCTCACAACTTCCAGTGTAGACACTGTTTTAGTTTGTATCTTGAACTTGAAGTCCTGTTGGTCTAATTCAAGCATGATGGGGGGCCTTTTTAACTTTGTCTACAATTCCAAGGTTGTATGACATCATTAATTCCTGTGTTCTGGAGAGGGGTGTAATCCTGTGCACCCATTATTACAGCACTGCTTGCTACATAATTGTACAGTAGTTTCGGGGGTGGGGGAGTGGTTATGTGAAGGTGAGTCAATATGGGGGGGGGGAGATAATAAGCTTCCAAGACCACCATTTTTCATGGTGGCAGAGTGTGGCATATACAAATTCCACACAAACTGAGGCATAAAAAAACAAGACTAAACTGTTTTAACCGTGTATTCTCTCTCATGGTGACCAGTCTTTGTACGAAAAATAAAAATCTATTATTCTGTCCTTTTTATAGTTGTGTTTTTACTCTAGGATAGTGATTACATCAAATTTTAAAATATTCTTGCCTTCAAAAATACATTATTGACAAGACTTGTCATAAAGGTCTGAAAATATTAAATGTACAATATGACATTCATATACATAACATACTGCTTTGATTAAGTTTTTAAAAATACAAGTAAGAGACTATTAAACAAGCAAAATATGGAACTAGCATTTATACAAATAAACACTTGTTCCCTCATTTCCTGTTTTCCTGCTACTCTGACCCCTCCTCCACTGTCTGGTTGTGACAGGGTTGCACATACTAGCCAGCTAAATTTGCTGTCTGCCTTGGTTCTCACAATTGTGGATTTAGATGAAATTTTGGAAAGAAATCTTAGGAATCCAATTTACAGAGGGATCACTCCATGCTTTGTAGACTATTTTGTTGAAGTGGGCTGTGAGCTTGAATGATTTAGTGTGGCAATCTCCATCACAGTCTCTTAATATTCCAATATGAATTGGTTATAAGCAAGAAAGATACCTTAGACCATTTTTTTCTCTTAATCTCACATGTACCTTTACACATTTACCAAGGTGAAAGAAGCAGTGATTTTGTATCAGGCCACATGTACTAGCAGTCTATCTGCTAATTTTATTTTTCTTCTTATTGCCGCCAAAGAAAGATAAATACATACTAGAATGTTTTAACCATTAATTTGAATGATACATATGTTAAATGGAGAACCTTGAAATTTAAATAATGATGAGCCCTTCATAATAAAATTTATTTTTAAATGAGTCACTTGATGAGAGGAGACTGCCCAGATGAGTCTAAATTGAAGCTAAGTTAATGGACTAGGTATATAAGCTAAGGGAAGAAAGTTTAATTGTTTAACTCTTTCTTGGTTGGGTGCTGCTTGCTGTCATTTGACCTACTGTGGGTTGGATAGCTGATAAGGTATAGAATGTTCACTGTCCAAAGTTATTTGCTAAAAAAAAAGTAATTTTCCCATCAACATAAAATGTGCCATCCTGTTGTGGACTAAGCGAAGGTTATGCAGTACGTGCAGCAGGAAGAGCCCACATAAAAACAGCTTAAATGGATTCTATTTTTGGAGATGCTACCACATTGGATCCCGAATTAGTAATTCACTCCCTTCAGCTAGGCTTTGTGCCTATGTGCCATAATTGCACTGTTGTTGCCATTGTCTTCCTGCCCTTATCATTGCACGGGAAATGAGATGACTCTTGCAAAACCACAGTGGGGAAAATGCATCTTGAATATGTGTGCTTGGCACGAGGTGGATTAGCCCAGAAATAACTTAACAAAAAGTACTGTTGGGAGTGATGCTGTTCCAACACCTCCAACTACCATTTTCCTGTTTTGGGGATTTACTTTCTCCTGCTAGTACTGAAATGTTATTTATTGCATTAGGGGAGTCGGTTCATTGTGCCAGAGGAAGTGTGGGCAGCCATAATACATTTAAGTTCAAAAATAAACAAAAAAACATTCTTTAAAGTGACACATTGTACGGTTATCTCTGCTCCAGAATCCTGAAGTCACAACCCACACCCTGCATGGCTGTTATTTACATGCATTCCCAGTGTCTGCATGGGTTTTTCTGGGCAGCTATGCATTGGCCAAATGCAGGTTTTTTTTTAATAAAAGATGTGAAGAAGAATTGTCCCCTTGGGAAATTTGGATTTTTGCAGAAGCTCATTAAATAAATAAACCCACACACAATATGGTCTGAACACACAACAGAATTACTTAAAACCAAGGAAATTAAAAAGAGAGAAAACTTCTGAATTGGGAGTTACTGTTACAATGAGGCATTGTGCTGTTTTTTTGCCATTGGCATAAAGGAGCATCAGTACATTTTCCTGATACACTTCTGCTGAATAATCTGTTCGCTGAAAGCATTCTCTGCTAGTGTGTCAGAGAGAGAGTATGTATGCTGTTGTTCATAATTCTGTCCTTTGCTATGATCTCCAGTTGGTCCAGAGTGTGAACATTAACTGAGCCTGCCCTTTTAATTATTTTGTTGGGCCTCTCTTGAAATGATTAGAACAATCTAGACGAAAACAGTCCGATCACCCCAATGGAGCTCACCAATCCTGTACACTACCTTCTTCAAAAAAACATTGTCTTGTTTTGAAAGTTCCTAAAGTCTTAGTGTCAACTACACTACTTGGTAGCTTATTCCATGTGCCTGTCATTCACTGTGTAAAGAAAAACCTCCTAATTTTTGTGTGAAATTTACCCTTAACAAGTTTCCAACTGTCTCCCTGTTTTCTTGATGACCTCCTTTTAAAATAAAATTCTCAATCCACTGTACTAATTCCTTCATAATTTTAAACACTTCAATCATGTCACCTCTTAATCTTCTTTTGCTTAAGCTGAAAAGGCTCAGTTCTTTTCATCTTTCTTTATAGTTCATCCCCTGTACCCCTTGAATCAGTCTAGCTGCTGTCGTCTGGACCTTTTCTAGTGTTGCTATGTCCTTTATGTAGCCTGGAGACCAAAACAGTACACTGTACTCCAGATGATGCCTCACCATTGCATTATAAAGCTTGAGCATAACCTCCCTGGACTTGTACTCCACACATCCTGCTATACAACCTAACATCATGATTGCCTTCTTAACGGCTTCTGAAAACTGTCAGGAAGTTGAGAGTGTGAAGCCCACTATGACTCCTAAATCCTTCTCACAAGGTGTACTCTCAATTTTCATACCTCCCATTGTGTATTCAAACTTAACATTTTTACTTCCTACGTATAATACTTTACATTTACAGACATTAAATTTCATCTGTCACAAATCTGCCCAAGCCTGAATGCTGTCCAAGTCCTTCTGTAATGAATTAATGGATTCCAAAATATATATATATATTAGGGCTGTTCGATATAACGATATATATCGGATGACAATATGAAAACATCTATCGCTGCACATTACGCTATCGTTTGTTTCGTGGTGTCGCAAAATAAACTGTTTATGGCAATATTTTTTTCATTGTTTTGATGGCCACCACGTGGATGCAGACACACTAGCATGGCTGATGAAGACGAGGCAACACCAGGTAGCTCCACACAGAAGGACCTTGTTCCTAAACGAGGGGCTACCTCTGTAGTATGGAGATGGTTTGGATTTGAAGAGTCTGACACGGACCAGAAAACGGTACTGTGCAAATTATGCTGCAAACCGATCGCTACCACAGACTCCAACACGACAAACCTCTTCTACCACCTCCGCAAAAAGCACGTGAGCGAGCATGCAGAGAGTTTACAACTGAGAGGCAGGCCACGTAGGATATTACAGTTGTAAAGGTACTATTTAAACGAGCATGTTAAAAGCTTGGAAGATTAATTGCTACCAAAACAATTTGCTTAAGGCATAATTTTCCCTGCAGCGTTTGCTGTCAGCGTTAATCTTGTTAAAATTACGTTTACGCCACAACTGCATTAACACGGCAAATCTCTGTTAACGAGTTACCGCGGATCGCCCCGTGCTTGGGGCTAGACGGCATCAACACGCTAGCCGTCCAGTCCCACGCACGGGGTGATCAGCTGTAACTCATTAACGGAGATTTGCCACACTACGATGTGCAAATTAACATTTTACTAGAATGTAGCCTAAAAAATATTATATTTAATACTATATATTTAATATATTTTTGTCGTAAGCCTTATTGCTGCTACAGTTTGAAGTACAATGTTTGCATTTGGTTTTGACAGTTAATGTTAGACTTGTATTTATTTTGTTTAAAGGGTTTATTGACCTTATATAGTTTAGTTGTTAGTGCTTTGATCCTTTTATATTTAATATATGTTGTGAGAGTTATTGCTGCTACAGTTCACATTTTGTTTATGTCAGGCATTTTATATAGCAGTATTTTATATTGGGCCTTTAGTAATTTGTTTTTGAAAAGTGTTTTATATTTGATACATTAACATTTTATGTTTACATTCTAAGTCAAACATTTGCTCAAATGTTCTAAATAAAAGAACAGAAATAATTACAAGTTGAGTACTTCTCAATTTTGATTTTTTTAATTTAAATGAAAAAAAAAGGAGTTGTGATTATATAAACTATTCACTGAATACAAAGAAAATGTACTATATCGTGATATCGGGATATGAAATGAAATATCGGGATATGAGATTTTGGTCATATCGCACAGCCCTAATATATATATACACACACTAGCAGGAGTACCCGGCGTTGCCTGGGAATCTATAACTGGTGAATTTCTCAAATGACAGAAACAGAACATAGAAATAGAACAAACAGTTTTCTGATTCACATTTTATTGTAAGTTCTTCCACTATGGATTTTGTCTGCTGTGGCGTTTCAGACGCCCTTGAAATAGACATCCTTCTGGCATCTGAAATGGACCTTCCAATTCTATGTCATTTTTTCAGTGGCATGTGTATTTTAGTGAAAAGCAGGACAATTATAATGTGTTAAATGGTATTACGTACGGAATAAGCACCACAGTGAGATGAATGTACCTTATTTACAATACGTCAGAAAGCAAACAAATAGCACTAGTCAGTCAGAAAGAGCAACAGTGAAATGGTACTGTGAGGCGGAAAGTGAGAAAATAGCACCACAAATATGGAAAGCCAGGCACGCGCACTGGGTCGTTCACGTTTTACATCCATATGGCAGTTCCCCTTCACCCGATGAAAGGAGTTGGCATGCTCATACTTGGACACTTCCACCATCTCTTGGCAATTTAAAGAAACATGGGTAAAGAGCGACGCACAAGGACCAAATGTGCTGCTAGATATCGCCGCCGTGAATAGCTGTTGCAACGTGCAGCCATCTTGTCGATGATAAGTATGGGGAGGTGTGCCAAACGTTGTGTCAGTGAAAAGGTGCCCTGCGCTTCACCACAAACATTTTTCACAACCAAACATACCCCATGACCTCCTCCTGGTCACAAAGGCGCCCCATGCCCAGTTTGGTGGCGATCGGATGTACGGTACAGATTTATATAGCGGACAAACAAACATTCATACATACACACATACATACATCGACTCTGCTTATATATATATATATATATATATATATACTGTATATAACAGCTGCCCTAACACTGACCCCTGTGAGACACCACTCTTAACATCAGCCAATTCTGATATGGTCCCTCGCACCATCACCCTCTGCTTTCTGTGTATGAGCCAATTCTGCACCCATCTAAAAACATCACCCTGAACTCCCACTTCTTTTAGTTTGATGCCAACCTTTCATTTGGCACCTCATCAAATGCTTTCTGAAGGTCAAGATAAATAATATTTGCTCAACTTTAATGATATCCTTGTGTTGCTTTCTCCTATAATTCCTGCATGTTAGTAGCTCTCATGTGTTCATATGCCCTAAAATTCACTTTGGAATGGCAGATAGTGAACTTCAGAGAAAACTGTTCAGTTCTGCTCCTCAGCCTGGCACCTAACTTTTTGAATTTAGATTGCAGAACAGACATACTTCCCTTATATACATCATTTGTTCAAACATGGACAATGAAACTGGATTCTCCCCAGGCTGGCCAAGAGCCCATCCACCCTTCCAGGGAAATCCTCCACCTGTGCACCCAGAAGGCGACATACCATGCAAGACACTCTGTCTCTGGAGCAAATCTGCATTTCATTCCCCCTAATGATTAAGTCTCCACTATCACTACCTCTCTTTTTCTTGGAACTGGTTTTAAGGTGGCCTGTTGGTTCCCTGCCTACCACCTCAGAATCATCAGAGACACCCTTCAGCTTCATAGAGACCTGATAGCAGTTTGACAATTCTAATTCTGGGGTTGATGCCTCCAGACAGTGTGCACCCTTTATCTTACACCTTGTGACTGTGACCCACCTATCTCTACGTGTCTGGTCTGGAATCTTCACCCACGCCACCTTAGGGGTGTACACTATCTCTCTAAAGGACACCAGTGCCAGGTCCGCCAATTCTCTACTACAACGTAGGCCAGCCAACTCCTCCAGTTCAGTGACCCTGAGCTTGAGGTGCTGGATCAGCTGGCATCTCCTGTAGATGTAGCCCTCATAGAAAACTGTCATCATCTAAAAAGTCCAACATCCAGCAGAACTTGCATTGCACTTGCCTCTTTATTAAAATGTGTTTTAGGAATACTAAAACTGCCTTAACTTTTTTTTTCTTTTTTGTAATTGAAATTTAAATGATTTAACTTAAATGCTAAAACTAAAAAATTTTAGCCGAAGAACATAGATTATTAAACTGCTACAGCTATTGTACCTATTATAAACCTTCTGTCCACTTAAGCTCCTGTACTATTCTCCCTCTCAGCTGCCTGCTGTTTGTCCTGCTGTGTAGTTAACTTTACTTTTCTCTGTCTGTTTTTCTAACTTTGAGCTCCTGTTATTCCTTACATAAAAGCTCTCCACTCACACGGTTTGTATTCCCTCATAATAATGAACCCTTGTACTGTTACCCACTTACAGTAACTGTTCTACCTCTGGACCGCTAAGAACTGTTCAATCTAAAATAAATAAATGAATAAAACTTGCTTAGTGAATATCTGCTGCTAGTGAAATTCTTACTGTCTTATCTGCTCCTATAGCTGCTTTGCCTGATAGGGTGGGGTTAATGCTGGCCACTTACCTACATACTGCTGAGACTTCCCACGGCATAGGAAATTGCACAGGCCATCACAGAGTTGGAGAATATGTGAAATATGTCATTACCCACATTAAAGGAATAATGACTAGTAATAAATAAGTGATATTTGTAAACTCTTTACATTCTAAGTCTTAAACCCTTTCTCTCATTCAAGATGAGCCATGCCAAAAACATTTCCTGACCCGGAGCTCAAGTAGTCCACCTTATGCCTAAATACACACTGCCTCCCACCCAGGTTTGGAGCACTGCTTTTTCTGAAGTTGTGGTTAATTCAACTGAGCTGATGCAACTGGGACACCCAGCTATGTGTTGTTTGGTTTTTGTGTGCTTCAGTTGAATGATCTGTAACGTGGAAAGCATGGTTGTCCTTTGATTCTCATTTCATCTCACAAAAGGATATTAACTTTTTTATTTATATATATATTCTTAACAGGTAATGGAGACCAAGAATATGCTGTATCTTGTCACAGAATATGCTAAAAATGGGGAAATTTTTGGTAAGTAGCAGTTTTCTTGATATTCTAGTGTTTTCAAAGTCATATGGCCCATAGGCTAACTCTGTCATTGTTGGCATGCTTTAGTGTAGCTGTATGTAAAGGTGAAAGTGTGATTTATAAGTTTTATATTTAATTTTTTTTCTTTTTGCACTTTTTCTAGGACCTAGAAAATGTAATTTGTTTATTCTTAATTGTGGGTAAATTTAAACTATGCAAAAAATATGTTTAGAAATATTAAGAGCTTCAATAACTTTGTTTATATGTTTATGTAACTGTCATTGCCTCTATTAGTATTTTGCATGTCCTTTAATGTTTCATACCTTCACTAGGGAGCTCATTCTCCTGATAAACAAACATAAAATGGCCAGTATTGCAGTTTACCCCATAATTGATAAGTGAACAATGGAGAAAGAAAGGAAAAAAAAACTAAGAAGGCTGTTGTTTGTATTTTCTGGGCGCAATAGTATTGTTTACATACAACTGATTTTGCGAATCGTTTAAATGCAATTATTTATATCCATTTATACACTAATAATGGCAATTATTAAATAATAATAAAAATAAATTATTATTTATTATTATTAAATAATTCCTCCCTTGAAACATTTCTAGACTTCGTCCTGTTCTTGCGCAACACAGTATGTAATGTAATAATAATAATGCCCTAGTCACCTCACGTATAGATTACTGTAATGCTATTCTATCTGGCATCCCACAGAAACATATCCACCGCTTACAACTACTTCAAAATTCTGCTCCTAGGATAATAACTTGTTCTAAATCCACTGAATATATTACACCTATTCTCTCTTAACTTCACTGGCTCCCTGTTCACTACTGAATACAATACAAAATTCCGCTCTTAACATTTAAAGCTCTCCACAGTCTTGCTCCCCACTACCTCACTGATCTCCTACAGACTTACACTCCCTCTCGCTCACTCAGATCCTGTAATTGGAGAGTATTCAGTCTGGCAATATGGTGCAGCCTTGGTTTGTGGGAGACAGACACAACTAAAGACATGAGCATAAAATGATGGTTGTCAATTTCAGACTGTGTTTCCTCAATGTGCTCCTTGAGAAGAAACACATCATCTGAACCCATCTCCGCCTGAACAAACTGATTGCTCAAAGATACACTGACAGCCTGCCCTAAGGTCGACTGTTGGATAACACGCTCAGCCACTTTGACCACCTTGACTGTACCCTCAGAAGGAATCATCAAACCTCCTTTGTTTTTAATGTGAGCAAGTGGTAGCTTTAATCATTTAATGTCGGTGCATCTGTTACCAAACTAGCACGGCACACATCACAGGATAGCTTTCTCAAAATCCCGTCTAAGGGCTACCTCCCACTGTTTCCTGAGGTGTATTTCTTTGGGAAACCTTCAAAGTTTGAGATATGTTAACAGCTAACAACAATCTACATAGTTAGTGACTAAATACATTTAGCCAAAACATTGTTTGGAGGCTCACTTGAGCACATAAATGCATTGCTTTGCTAGCTTAGCCTGGCGTAGCTAAAGTTAAGATTATTAAATGGGATTTTCTAATGGCTAAATGTAACCAAAACAATTGTTCAGCCTTACCTATGAAATGTAATCCCCTGGGATCTGGTTTGGAGCAAACAGCAGTTTATGACGGTGACGTTGATGTACGATGCAGCTGATCATGTGGCGTCTAGTAATTCTATGGCTATGAAAAAATGTATATAAAAAAAATAAATAACAAAAAAGCTATAACTGAACAGAATCTGAGGTAGTTGCAAAATATTTTTTTCCACTTTTGAAATTAAAAAAATTAACATTTTGCTCACATCTGACCCAGGCACATCTCAAAGTGCATAGAAATCAAAAAAGTGCACAGTATTAGCAATAACATTTGTTTCCCTTTTGAAATATGAGATCCTCCCCCAATTTAAAGGGGTGGTCGTGACAGTCAAGGAATTTTTTTTTCATAGAACTTAAACTATTTCATTCACACGGTTTTAACCACTTGTATGACAGAGGTTAAATTTGAGTTCCACAACAATGCCTTTCCCATGAATTATTTTTTTCACCAGAAAAAACTACTTGAGTAAATGTTTAAGAACATGGCTGCACATATGGCATGAAAGTGGATTAGTACATTTATTTTAAAATGTCTTTGTACAGAGATCTTGGGTGTTAAGTAATGAATGTTATTATAATTATTACTATTTTTACTAAATCATTTTCCATGTTTCTTTGTTGATGAGCTCCCATTGAAGAATTTATTGGTTAGAGAACATATCGTGGCATTTTTCAATACCATTGTAACAAAGTTTATTGTCCGCTGTCAATCACAGAGAAGCCCAGTAAAGTGACAGTAATACACCTGCAACCTTGAAACGCAGACTTCATCACATCGCTATGTATGATGAAACAATGGGCAGTTGATTGCTTATATATTTACTGATGAATAGGCCGGCCTTTTGCATGGAACATGCATTAAATCAAAAGAGAAATGGCATGCAAAGATGCGCAAACACAAGGAGATCAGTGACAATCGCACCTCAGTGTGCCAGCGTGACATCGGAAGGGACAATTGAATTTCACAGGGCAAAGATATCTTCATAACAGGGGACCTATATAATGAGCAGAGGAATTGCAAATGTTTTGCATGCCTACCTTTTGTTTTGATGACTGGTTGCTTCATATTCAGCCCTTCTTTCATTATTCTGGCACAATTATAACCACCCTCTCGTTGAAATTTAGTGGCAGTTGGGAGCCCGGGCTGGGGCTCTCAGAGGTTGCTTCTAGGCTACATGTGGCCTATGGGCTGCCATTTAAATAGGCCTGGTCTAGTGGATCATATGGTGCACACCACATTAGTAAATAATATTGGGTGCATAATGTTAGATTATTGTTGGTTACTTTGAATTTATAATGACAACTTGTAAACAAAGTTTGCCAGGACATGGTCTCAAACCCATGTTGCCTTGAAATGTTTCAGGAAGATCCCATGAAAAACGAATAACAATGTTGAATGAAAAGGTTTTATTAAATAAATATCTATGGATCACAATAAGATACTATATTTAAATTTTTTGTTTTTTGTGCTTGCTTCTCTGTTCCCATAATCAAGGGCCAAATGTTGGTTTGAGTGATGATAATATACTAGACATTATGACACTTAAGTGCTTTTTCTTTTTTTAAAGAAGACATTGTTAAGTAGGGCCTGTAAGCTACTCCTACACAGACCAATAGCACACATCTTGGGAGTTATTTCTAACGTGTGTGAAGCTTTCTGCAATCTTTTGTTTTTGAATCCTTCAGGATGGGCAGACCTCATTTGCTTAGCACATGGGTTTTTTTTCCAGCTTTTATATACATCAAAGTCTAGTACCTGAAACAATTTAATCGGTGTGAAGAAATACTTGTTTTGGCTTTCTTTTTTGTTTGCGCAATGTGCAAGACTGGTTGCATGACTGTGATTGGCACTCTGTTGACATCAGCACAAGTCCACTATAAATTCACTGCCATGTTTAGTTATCCTCCATCTGGGTAACCTATAAGCAGATACTCTAGGATCCTACCTTCTTTACAGTTAGGCCAAATATTAGGTCTCAATTTCAGTTGAAGTTCCTTTTCTGATCTTGGCTTTGAATTATGGTTTTTCCTAGTGTTTGGTTTCGTGGTAACTTTGGTCTATCTTGGTATTGTCCCTTACTACATTTCTCTCTGGGTTTTTTTTTTCTTCTAGTAAATCCTCTTGTTTACAGTAATCCCTGGTGATGCTGTCTCTGTCTGTCTATCAGGTAAATGGAAAAGCAGGGGACATGCTCCATAGAGGATGTCACCAATAGTATTTGTGCTGACATGTTGAAACAAATTTTGAAATTTGACTGTTGAGCCTTCATTAGATGAGTCACTTATATAGAATATATAGAGGAGAGAAAGACATGAGACAAAGTAATGGGAAATGAGTAGGGTTAAAAATAAATGGACTTGAGAAGAATGAAATATCAGAGCATTGGCTGCCATTTAAGAAGAAAGAGACTGAGATGAAAACTGAGTCCGTTATTTAGTGCTGGGTTAAAGTGAGAACCAAGTTTAAGAATGTGTTTAGCTTCCGTTTTTATTTAGTGGATGTCTGTAAATTCTTGTCACAGAGCAAGAAATAAGTGACAGATTGGTATGACTGCAATCAGTTCATTAAAATGCTTCTGTGAAGGTATTATAAAACAACAATTTCACCCATGAAAGAACAGTCAGACCTCTCGAAGATAGTTTCTTCCTCCTTTCCTTCACTTATTTGAACCGTATTAAATGAATCTCCACACCCAGAATGTGGACAGGATAACAACAAAATTATTCAATAATTTTATTATTAAAGTAATTAGATTGTTTTAGTGCAGTGCTTCTCAATTATTTTCTGTCATGCCCCCCCTAGGAAGAAGAAAACATCTTGCGCCCCCCGCGCGACTATAAATAGTATCATTTGTCTATAAAATTGTTATAAGTACACCTCTGCATAACACTGTATCCTTATTAACGTATAAGAGAATAAAAAAAGAAAGAAATATGGACCAATTTACAACAAAGAATAGCTTTATTAAATGTAACAGAAAAGATTTAAAGTGCATTCTAAATTAAAAAAAAATTTAAAAGAAAAATAAAAAAGCATGTTCCCCGAGGTCAAAGGTCAAAGCGCGCCCCACTATTTGAGAAGCACTGTTTTAGTGGTAGAGGGAGATAAGTAATTACTGTATTGTAAACCGCTTGGACATGCAGAGTGTCAAGATCTCCCACTGCACCCCTATTTACGATAAAAAAAAAAAAACTGGCATAACTTTTTGGACTGAAATATTTATGCATAGCTAGAATACAGATTATTCAACAAAACACCATCAGCAAGTTGTATTTCTTGAAGAAATCTAACCATTAGTTCTAATGAGATGCACAATGAAGTCTACAGAGAGAATTCCATCGTTCTAAAGCTGTGTTGATTTGTTCATACAAGGTTAAGTCCTATGTTCTATAAGGGGCATAGGACTTAAACAGTGTATGCCTAAATATCTATCTCTTGGCTATACCCTTCCTAGAATAATGAAATACTCTCTAGTCATATCTAGCATAGAACATCTTTATGTTTTCATGTCCATATTGCGACAGCTAAAAGGCCCCTTACCTAAAACAAACAGAATATTGCAGCTGTTTAAGTGTTCATTTTGTCTCCTGTCACTGTTTACCAGAGTTGGCCTCATTTAACAGGACTAGACTGGACTACTGTAACCCTGACGATTCAAACAGTCATTAGGCAACATAGCAGTCTCTCCTTAGAAACTTGAGAGACCTCGGACTTGGTACAACGTAAAACTATGCAAAAAATACAGCATCGGTGAACCACTAGAAAGCAGTATTAGAGCAATGAGTATGTTTAATATTATCATAATGGATAACATTCCTTTTATTTATTGGTTAAATAATCATAAAATGTAACTTAAAATGATGCAGAGTTGTATCTGTGGCCTTGGACATACTATTGACAAAACCACAAAATTGGAAACTGAGTGCACAGAGAAAAGGGGCTGTTTTAATTTCCCTTCAAAAGATAAGAGATTTTGGTCTTGTCCTTAAAGGTATTTTACTTTGTAAGATGTGCTCAGTCTGCTTGAATTGTACAGTTACCATTGTATAAAGCATTTTTTAGCATTGACAAAGCAAGAAGTTTGTTTCTAGCAGGACAAAATAAGTTTGGTAGCCTGGAAAATTTAAAAGCATTCACTAAAATTTGTCTCAGTTCATTTGTCAGTAAATTTGTTTTTTAAAATTTGTGCTTTGAGTATTACAGGTGCCTTTCTGAAGGTGATCATACTGTAATGCCATGACATTGAATGTGTGGCCCTGTCTAACTTTAAAATGCTATGAATCATTATCATGATGTCCAGTTTTAGCGAGTTCATTATAAGCTGCACATCTGTTTACATGCACCAATACAGTAAATACATCCTGTGCTTCTTCCCTGGAACAGGCAGTGGAGATGACTTCACTGCTTCTGGGGACCCCAACAGATGCCAAAAACATGAGATGGTTGAATGGAAACAGGCCAGACGACTGGGAAGGAATGAGTCTGGAAAGGGAACGTGTTGCTGCAGGCCGAGTGTGTCTGGAATTCCTCCCTTTTTGCTTGTAGTCAGAGGAGGCAATTGTCACTTTAGCTCAAAAGGAAGTTTAGGTTGCACTCGCTGAATCATCAGAGATGGGGGCATGTTTAGATATACGTGTTAGGCCATTTTTATACTGAGTTTACATTTATTTAGCAGACACTTTTGCCCGGAGTGCCTTACACATCACGAGCACACAGCAAGACAAACAAATACAGCATAGATGACTACCTACAAGGATAGTGTCACTTATGCTCAAGTGCACATGGAAAAGAAAAAATAACAGAAATTAGTGCACATATCATATCTGGTTAAAGCATAGAAAAGAGACAATTACAAAATGTCCACGATAGAAGTGTTATGCCTCAGGAGTTAAACTCTGAAAAGCTGAAGCCACAGGGCTTTTTGAAAAAGCATTCCCTACTAATGCTTCTGTCCCATGATGTCAGTGCTCAACTGAGTCACACCATCATAAGAGTAATGGATGAGAAAAGGCTGAAATTCCTCATGAAATCTCTTAACTTGCTGTAGGGGAAAGTGTCTCTCATACCTGCTGTTGCTGGAATTCAGTAAGATTGTTTTTAGGAGAGGTCAATGAAGTATATCAAGAGCCTGGAAAGTGACGAACTTTAATAAAGTATTAACTTTTCATACACATATGTTGTACATTTAATGTACTGTATGTAATACAGTGCATTTAAAAATCTCCTTACCCATGTTTTGAGATACTGCTAACAATAGCAGGAAGGCAGGAATTGTCCTTTGAAGGGTTGGTAGTTTGTTCACTCTGGGGGTATTTTAAGATGTTGGTCTTTGAAGGAGATCCAGTCAAATACTCAAACTGCAAAACTCTGAAGCATTGTGTGCTGATTTAATTAAATGTATTATACGTTGTGATGAGAGAGGGACACCTTTGTGAACCAAGGGAACTTTAGAAGTATGAAAAATAATTGACATAGTAACTCTGGATGAAATCAAGGGCACAGACAAAACCCTGCAAAATATGCATTTTTTAGCTTATTAAAATCTGGAAAATAAACTTACACTTCTGGTGTTTTACTACACCTTTGTTTTTATTCATCTGTGCTGCTTGCCTTCCATTGCAGGCCGAATTAACATTGGGTCCATTGAGCTTTTATACTAGAGTGGTATAAGGAAAACAAAAAAGGAAAAGCATTATGTGCTTAATAAAATTAGTAAGTTAAAATGAAAGTTATTGTGTTATCCATTGTGGTGTTTGTAAAACCCTAGTATGGTCACTGACCCCTAATTACTTGGGTAACAAAGCTCATGTATATCTCTGCTGCATTGAGAGGTCAAGTAATAACTGTTTGATTCCTGTGGAAAAGCTGACTTGGTAGAGTGTGCCATAGTAAACACAAAATACTGGCCTTGGCAGACCCCTATGTAAGTACAGCATGTCACCAACTGTATTATGTGCTGCTTTTGAAGTACAAGACTTGCAGTAAAAAGTAAGATTTCTAGTACTTTTTCTCCTTGTGTGTGTATAGTAAATGAGTATGTAATTAGGGCTGTTTTATAACATTGTGACAACTGGTGTGTTATATATTAGGGACTAGCAGAATATCCGCGCTTCGCAGCGGAGAAGTAGTGTGTTAAAGAAGTTATGAAAAAGAAAAGGAAACATTTTAAAAATAACATAACATGATTGTCAATGTAATTGTTTTGTCACTGTTATGAGTGTTGCTGTCATCAAGGATTTGATTATCATTATTTCTTTCAATCAGGTTCGTATTTGGAGGATGTGTTGTGTTTAAGTTACATTCTGTGTTTGTCAACCGTTGTAAAGATAACAGGTTTCATTCATTGAGGTGTTCACTACCCAAATCGGTACTCGTGAATCTAAAATGTTTAACAGGCATTCCCGGTATTAAGTTGTGGATTTGCCTGCGAATATTTAGCGGCAGCGTGTCTATGAACTTAATTTAAACTTAAGCTTTACACCTTGCTTTCCTATTGATATGTCTACAAAGGCTTGTTCAGCTTCAGAGGGTTGTTCCTTTCTTACTGCATCAATAAACAGCTCGTCTTCCTCTTTATCTGAGACATCACACACTGCATGCATGGGTTTACCTTTCCCAGTCCTGCAAACTTTAGCGAAGTGGTTCAATTTACCACATTTTTTACGCTGTCTTCCTTTAGCTGGACATGGACTTTTTCCACCGTGTGCTTTATTTCCGCAGTAGCTGCACTTATGAATATGCTTGTATGCGTCACTCGCTTCATATTCTTTTGCTGCCTTCTCAATTGCGTAATGCGTTTTTTGTCCAGCGCTCTTTGGAGCTCTTGCTTGTTGTCTGCGTACTGCGTTCACAGTCAGTTCACGTGAGCCGCTTGGAGTACATGCATCGAAGGTTCTCAGCTGTGCTTGTGCTATCTCGTGTAATCTTGCGATGTCCATGGCTTTATTTAATGTTGGCTCAGACCCAGCACTTAAAAGTTTCTTTCGCACTCTCGCTGAGTTTGTGCCAAACACTAGTCTATCCCTGACCATCTCATCTTCGTTTGCATAAGCACAGTCCTTCACCAGCAATTTTAACTCTGTTACAAAGTGATCAAAAGTCTCATTTATACCCTGCGTCTTCTCATTAAACTTGAATATCGAATTCATCTTGGGCTTGACAAATGCCTCAAAACGGTCATAATAAGTTTTTAGTATCTTGGCTTCCTCCTGGGTGAGAGTCCATGTGTTAAAAATGTCTCTTCCTTTTTCCCCAGTCCACAGGAGCAGGTAGCTACATTTCTCACTCTCGTCTTTGCCTTTTAGGGGGCCAGAAAACATCAGCCCCATGTGCTGTCAGAACTTTTTCCATTCTCCAGGCAGGTTAAGAGAATCCCAGTCAATTCGTGGCAAGGGAACTCCAACAAAATCCATGACTGTCCTCTATTCTGACACCATGTCTTGTTTTCACAAATTGTGAAAAATGAAACGATGGCAAGACTTTCTTTTAAAGTATGTTGGGAAACTTTATTTATTACAGCTCTTGCATTCACAGCATCCGTGCTCTAAATTAACTTCCATAATAGTAACCTTGAGGTCCCTTTTTCTGGTGCCTTCCTGATGACATAGGTGCCTAAACCATGCCTGATAATAATACACTTCAATGACATATAAATATTACAGTGATCACCTCGATAGACATCTCACCACCCAAATCGCTACTCGTGAATCTAAGATTTTTAACAGGCATTCCCGGTATTAACTTTTTGATTTGCCTGTGAATATTTAGCGGCAGCATGTCTATTGGATTGCTGCTGACGGACGGCCTTATATGGTCAGGCACTCAATTTCGTGGAAGGCGGGGGTATGGGGGACACAATATAGGCAGGCAGCCAACTACATGGGAGGTGTGGTGATGGGGGACGCAACTCCGCCTCACACGGCGACCGAGCTGCAGGCTATGGCCGTATATATGTACGTAAGTAGGATTCAGTTATGACCGTTAGCATAGAATTTCGAAATGAAACCTGCTTAACTTTTCTAAGTAAGCTGTAAAGAATGAGCCTGCCAAATTTCAGCCTTCTACCTACACAGAAAGTTGGAGAATTAGTGATGAGTCAGTCAGTCATTCATTCAGTCAATCAGTGAGGGCTTTGCCTTTTATTAGTATAGATTGGTTTGAATTATGGATGGATTTTTTTTTTTTGTAAAAGTCACCTCACCTACACACCATCTCTTCAATTGGTGCTGCTTTTGCGTATGTGTTATAGCCATTTTTAGAATACATTTTTGATTAAATCATTTTACTCCCTGTAGACAGTATTGTCTAATCAATTCAGAACAAAAATGTTGCTAAATTCATCCATGAGTAACATGTAGTTACTCTGTCTGGTAATCTCTTTGCACATTCAGATCTTTTTGATCTCAAATTATAATCTCAGTATTTGCTTTGTAAAGCACCTTGTGATAGAGCTGGCCATGAAAAGCACTATGTAGAACTAAGATAAAGTATTGTGCACGTGACAGCTGTATGAAATTAGTAACACGGCTCTAGCTTGTGCCTCTTAAGGGCCTGTAAATGCTCCTTTATCATACAGACCAGATAGGTGCTCATTCAGAAAATGTGAAATACTTGTGCATGTTCTTGGGTAAAAGTTAGCCAGTGCCAGGTTAAAGCAGAGCTCAATCACTCCTATAGCTCATTTTGTCCTCTCCTTGTTCTTTTCCTCTCTAATCCAGCGCTATGGCCACTGACACTAAGACAGTTTCTTTAGTCCACTTGAAACTTAACTCATAAATGATTCCTTGAAAACAAGTCAAAGGGTATCCTGTGCACTCCCATTTTAATTATTTAGTTTTTGGGTTTGGAGCAGCTGTTGTAGCCCATTTGAATGATGCAGACTACTAAATAGTTTCCTGCTACTTTCAGTACACCAAAGCTGTGTTTAGACGAGACAGTGTTTGTCCATTAACAGAGTTACTTAGCATATGCCTTCTGGGGTCCTGAACAAGCTAGCTTTCTGTGTGAAATAGATCAGTTAAACCTATTCTGATGTTGTTTTTTTTAGCCTGTGTATGCCGTGTTGGCATCTCCAACAAACAAAACAAGTGAACACCTTGAGTTAAACTGCACAGAATGGTTGTATCTGCAATATTATTGCAGTGTCATTTGCGGGTTCTATGTTTAGGATTATAGGCCTAATCTGATACACTTGATTGTGGAGCAGCTATACAAATAAGATTTTGTATGAACGGAAGGTTATTAAGTTGTTTGTTTGTGACAAGTCTTGGTTATATTGTCATTGATCATTATGAACTTCAGAAGGTTTTCTATCCCAGACTTTTAAAAATCCAG
This sequence comes from Polypterus senegalus, assembly GCF_016835505.1. Taxonomy (NCBI): domain Eukaryota; kingdom Metazoa; phylum Chordata; class Cladistia; order Polypteriformes; family Polypteridae; genus Polypterus; species Polypterus senegalus. The sequence continues at coordinate 136,308,966 of NC_053162.1, forward strand.
TACTATGTTACACGTTTTGGAAAAAGAAACTGACTAAATGACATAAAGTAGCAGCCATGAAAGTTATTTGCTTCTGCTTGAATCAAGTAATGCAAACATATTAAGAAGGGGCCTCAGATACTAACTGACTTCAGAGTCTGGCAAACACTGCCCACTATCACCTTCTGCCTCACTAGTGGTTTAAATGACCTCCTTAATTCCTTCATCTAAGGCTAATGCACTTGTTCAGAGTTGATGGAAACAGTAACAAACAAGCAATCAAGCCAGCTTGCTAGCAGCAGGACACTGATCTGCACGCAATGTGCCTTGACTGGTAAGGTTTAGCAGCCCTGCTGGATTATTGCCTTCTTAATGGGGTTACACTGCTGACGTCAAACAAAGCCCCAGGCATCTTAGTGCAAGACACTCCTTTTCAAGTTACAGTTGACTGCTGTTACAGCTGACTTCCTCTGTGCCACAGGTAAAATATGCTGTTTGGTCCTCTGGCTTTAGGCAGCCGGTCAAAATGCTTTCCAGATGTGATAGTGATGGCATCTCAGCAGGAAACGTTTTCAAGGCAGTGCCTGAGTGGACCCACAGGATGGTGACCTCTGTACAACATCACAAGAGGCATCATGTTTTCTTTCCCTCTTGTCCATTCAATATTGCTTCCACGTTTTACTTGCCTAACCAGAATATATCTTAATTTTTAACCCTTCCTTGGCTGACTGAGTTTAATGAGAACAGTGCAATAACAGGTTTACTGATTGTGAGACTTAAAGTTAAGAGGTTGGCATCTGAATCCCAGACAGCTGCAGTCCTTACTACACATAGCCATTCCAACTATGGTGCCAGCCACTCAATCCTTTTGTGATGACAACCATACATTACAGTAAAGTTCCAATCACGTCAGCAGCAAATTCATGACCATGACACATCTCCTGCCAAACGTGCAAACTAACAAGTCTGAGATGAAGAGTTGTTTACATGTGCTTTTTCACATTAAGTAAAAACAAATAAAAAGATGGCATAGTGGAACTTTTCTACTTCAGTGATTGGGCTATACAGTAGTTCTGATTACAGTTTTCCTGTCTGTTTCCTGTCCTTGTAGATTTTGTTTAAGCCTTCTAGTGTCCTGTCCTGCCATGATCTAAAATGTATGTGCCGTCTAATTGTTGTCCCAAACCACGTGCAAGTGCTAATTAGTGTGTGCCCTGTAATGACTGTGATGAGTGTCCAACTTAAGGCGGCTTACTGCCAGGCACCTGTTGCTGCAGATTTATATTATAACCCTTTGTGACCTCATGCAGGATACCACTATGGGAAAGTTAAATTCAGAACCTTTATAATAAATACTTAAATTAATAAGCATAGAGAGAATGATGTTTCCTGTATTAAACAACCCCAGATCTTTATGAGTTATCAAGTTATTAGACCTAGACAGAGGTGCAAATGGTAACCTTATTCTCATCAATCCTGTCAAGTATACAAATAAGAAACAATACTTTTTCGGAATTAAAAAAAGCTTTTGAAAGCAGGAGAAATCTGGTCTGGTGTGCTAAAAAGTAAATATCAAAATACAAGGTCAAAGGTTTAGATTTCACTGGAAGCTCATTATGTAACTGACATTTTTTTCCACCGAACCAGCCAGTGCTTCTATTGACTGTGGTTGTATTATGAAGTGTGGTGTTGCAAGGTTCAGGTGAAAGTTCACCATATAAGATAATGTTCAAGAGATAGAAAGAAGAGCTCATTACAAAAAATATTACAAAAGGGAAATACTACAAGCAGTTTAGTTTTGCCATATGTTGTAGTATGTTAACCCACTTACTGCCTAAGATGGGTCAAGTCTACACCCAGGGTCAGCCACAGGGCAACCAGCCTTGGAGCAGTCTCTAGTCAGCCCATGTGATAGAGAGATAAGCCAAAGTCATTCTTTTCTTTTTTTATGTAGGGTGTTATGTAGTATATAACAATCAAATTTAATGCATCACTCACTATATGTTGTAATTGAATTATTTTATCATTATTTGCTTTATTATATATATATATATAATATATATATATATATATATATATATATGTAGTATACATCACTTCATATACTGTATCTATATTACTTTATTTATAAATCCTTTTTAAAAACACATTTTTACTCTCTGGCTTTTAACCCAGTATGATATGTTGGCTATCTGTATACTTTTTATTAAGAATCTCTTCAGTTCTTATGTGTTTATGTGCTTCTGTTTCATTTAACCTTTTGGTTTTCAGTGTCTGATATGTTGGGTTGTTATTGTACAGCACTTTGGTCAGCCTTGATGTTGTTTTTAAAGTGCTTTATAAATATCTATCTATCTATCTATATCTATCTATATCTATCTATCTATCTATATCTATCTATCTATCTATCTATATCTATCTCTCTATCTCTCTATCTCTCTATCTATCTATCTATCTATATATAACTTTATATATATAACTTTATATATATAACTTTATATATATAACTTTAATTATTAAAGCAAAGCAAATAATGATACTTTACCTGAGCTGCACAAGATTACAAAATAATTTAATTACAACATATAGTTAGTGTGTGGTGCATTAAATTTGATTGTGACTTTATCTATGTAACATGCATTATTCATAAATCAATTAACCACAACAGACCTTCCCATGTAAAGAAAAAAACCTTTCTCTTCTTTGCAATAGACCAAAATCAGGATAAAAGCTCAAAAATGCTTATTTTATTAAGGTTGTAGAATTGCATTTAGAAAAACAAAAACTACAAATTGCCACACCACAACTTAGCAACACAATATCTTCTGGTGTGTTGTCTTAAAAATAAACCAGCTGATTGTTTTATTTTTTCCTTTACATCTGCACTCCCATGTTGTTAAGCATATTATATTAAATGTGGTTTACCTACCGGGGCTCATTTTGACCTGCATTTACACTGGTTATCGTATGACTTTGGCATGTGCTAACCAACAAACGTATTCCAGACTTGAAGAGCATCTTGAACTGCTGCACCCATGCTCTAGTTAAATTACATTAATAATTATGTTGAAAAGCAGCAAGAGGTCATGCAAATGTTTTAAAGAGGGTACCCACTGGGGTACAGTGTGATGCTAGAATAGTTCAGAATAGAGCATTATGGCAATAGCATTTATGTTGTGCCAGTCTTTGGAGTCTCTTTTTTTGTAACTGCTAATTAATTCACTTGTTTGACATAACAGAAAAACTGCTCACTTGACTGCTGGTTTCTTGGTAAAATGTGTCTAGAGGTCACCCAATTAGTTAACAGCTCAGCCGCATCACCGCAGAGGCAATTCTGCAGTGATGGCGTCGGTATAACTTCAGTTTTGCAGAGAGGAATCCTACTAGCTATGCATCGGTACATCCCGGGGGAACACAGTGTTAAAGAAGGGTCACAGCAACACTTGTGACTTGCTCTGGAGCCAAGTTTTGCATGGAGAAAAAAAAAATAAATCAGAAAAACTAATGACAGGCAATGACAGAACAAAAACTTGCCTGTTCAGAAGGGGAGAAAGATATGGCTCTGTTTTCTATCATCAGACCTGTTTCTTCCTGCATTTTTAAAATTGTTTTCTTTTATATGTTTATGACAGCAAAGAACCAAAATATTAGAAATTCCAGAAGAATCCAAGCTCACAGTTTAAATAGCCACCATAGGTACTCATGAATACCAAGATGTGATATATGCTTCAGTGTGTTCTGTCACTTCCCTGGCCTGAGAGACACTGAAGTCTAGCATGCAGGAATAGCAACAAAAAAGAATACAAATAAGTTAGCCCTTTTCACTATGAATACAAGAAGAGTCTTTAAATAAGTGGCCCAGAATGTGTGATTTATTTCAGCCTGCCCACCAAACGCTGTCCCCTGGCCTTCCTGTGCTCATTTACCTTCTTTGATTATATCCTTTCCATGACATACTTTTTTACATATCCATTTTTGGTAGGCTCTGAAAGACTCTAGTGATTTTTCTAATACTTGAGGTAAATCTAGGAAATTCAAATACTTCATAGTCAGGAAAGTGAGAGCATTAAAATATTCAGTACATGTTAGTACTATTAATGAATTATGATTTGAAGAGTGGTGTAAATCAATTGCAGTAGCCGGGCCCCTTTCTGATAATATGGATTGGTTTTAGCCTGCAGTTTTTGTTTATCCAACACTTTTTTTTGAAGAAGCAGGGCACACATCCTATTTAGTTACACTAGTAGCCAAGAACATTTTCTGCATTGCCACATATATTAGAGGGGTGCACACATTAAATTTAGCTAAGTGTGCCTTGTTCTTATACTTCATGTATGTACATTTTTATTTCAAAAGAGGGCCTGCAATTTTTTGAATGCTATTTTGTGCATATAGACCTCATGTAAACAATATTACCGTCTCAGAACCATAATTATCATTTTTGTTTGATGTATTTCAGGATAAAAAGAAATAAATGTACACACATTTATTTTTTTGTTACTCCATTGTTGAAAAAATTGAAACATGTATTTCCTACTGTTTGTTTTGGTAGTATTTGACTGTTGGCAGGATGGTATGAGCTTCTGTCATTAAGTTTTCATTCCTGCAAACGCTCGCTCTGTGAATCTACAACATGCTAAAATCATTTGACAGTTTTGTTTATGCTAATGTTTACAAAAGAAATGAAAAAACAAAGTTATGCTTTTAGTTTTACTCTGAAAATGAGCACAGATGATTGCTGATTATCATAACATAAAAGAAAAGAAGAGAAAATTACAGTTTTTGATTTGTTAATGTTACTGTTGACACAGATTCTTATGACTGATTATCATAACTAAAAAACTGAGAAAAGTGAAAGATTGCAAATTGCTTGACACACATGCTTATAACTGATTTGTCTTAATTTGGAAAATGGAGAAGAAGAAAGTCTTTGCTGTCAACATGAAAGCTTGTGACCCATTATATTAATTGTAAAAAAAAAAAAAGCAGAGAAGCAAATAAGTGCAAATTTAACTTTTCTTGTTTTACAGTTATTTTAATGTCACCATATTTATTCATGACTTAATTTCATAACCTTTTTTTGGTTTTGTTTTCAACATGGATGATCATAAATTAAAACAAATACGAGAACGATTGTGAGTTTGATTTTGCTTTACACAGACATTCAAAACAATCATGCAACCATTAATCTTTTAAATCCCAAATATGTTTGTTTATATATTTATACAAAAAAGTTCTCCATATTTAACACCTCATGTTTCCCATTAAATTAGAAAATCCTGTTTCATTGATTGATAATGTTCCTGCTGCTTTTGACTATTGGGTGCAGTCATCTCATCCAACTCGGCTTTCCTCTTCACGACAGAAACAACAATATTTGTTTATATAGCACATTTTCATAAAAGCAATGTAGCTTGAAGTGCTTTATAAGACAACAAAAAGATAGTTAAACGAAAAACAAAAATTATTAGGCAATAATATTAAAGAATAAACAACAAAGGAAAATGGTATGGTCAGATGGCCAGGAAGACAGAAAAAACAAATAAAACAAAAAACTCCAGTTAGGCCGGAGATAAAAAAAATCTGCAGGGTTTCCAATGCCAAAAAGACCATGCAGCCCCTACTGGGCACTCTATCTGACATAAATAAAGTAGTCGTAAATCAGTCTTCATTGTTTTCATGCTTCACATGATAGCATTTGATGATGTTGGTCTTGTGGACAGCTGAGACACCCGCTTTAAATCCATGAACACAGGGAGCCGTATGATGCCTTAATCGGGTGGTAGTGGTGTAGATCGCCACTTTGGGGAAACGGCAAAGACAGCAGAGAATAGTAGAGATTAGTACAGATTGGTAAAATAGGCTCCAACCCTATAAGTATTTGGATTAAAGTGGGCTTTAAAAATGGAGGATATTTAAAGGGGCTCAGTGCATATCTCAACCGTCCTTTCTTGACACACCATCCCAGGACTGCTTGAAAGGCATTTCTCACAAATCCATTATGGTACAAGTTGGCAATATAATGTCACTGGTAATCTGCATCTTACTGGACAAATGGTAGAATGATGGAGCCGCCTGCAAAAGGTGCACTTTCACCTGTCACATACATGGTGCCTAACCTAAAAATCTTAATCAAAATCTGTACAACATATAAATGTGCATTCTCCATATCTGTTTTAATGTACAATTCAAACAAAGTGTTGTGTCGGTAAACAAAATTTCAGAAATTCATATTCATACTGCGTTTTTGAACCGAGGCCTTACTAAATGGAAATATGGCTCACTATATACTGTGTCAGATGTGAATCTCACCTTCCAATGATGGCACCTGTTAGCAGTGGCATGGCACTAATATTGTTGCTAATCGAAACATCTGTGTTTTGAAAAACATGCAGCTCATAAATTAACAGATGTGAACCAAAGGGCAAGTATAGCCCTAGGTTAAAAGCTATGATAAGATTCAAAATAACTGCAAAGAATTGGGGCATGTTCAAGAATCTTTATTTTTCTTCTTGTGAGCAAGAACCATAATGAAAAATGGCTCCCGATTAGTAAGGCTTCCATTATCATTCTTATTTTTACTGCACTGTAAATACAAGTATGTGGCCAGAGAAGCCATGTGTTTATGTGTTCTTCAGTTATGCTGAGTTTGACGTAGTTCAAATAGAATTAGTTGGTTTGCCTGCACTACTCATTTAGTTTCTCAACCTCCTGTCATACTTGGTATTTTTTGCTATCCAACTGATGGATAATTGCCAGGATCGGAATGGACATAAAATAGGCAGGCAGATGACATGGAACAGTTTTAGTAATGACTTAGCCCCCAGATATTAATAGACAGGCCTTTTTACAAACCAGCATAGGTAGACAGGTGGTTCTATCATTTTGGGTTTGGGGTGGTGTTTCAGGAGAAAATGCAGAGATGGTAGTAGCTAGCTTTGCTGCATCACGGCTTTAGGATCCTGAGTTTTATTCCCTGTCTGATCACTGCCTGTATGAAGTTTACACATTCTGCCCACGTCTGTGTGGCTTTTCACCAGGTATTTAAGTTTTAAGAATGTCTGGTTAAGTAATTTCTTTCAGTTGGTGGTGGGTGTGTGTGTGTGCACTGTAATGGACTGGCGTCTCATCTGATCACTTCCTGACATCTGTCTGATGCTGTTGAAAAAAGTAATGCCGTTTTTTTTATTATGTAATGGAAAAAGGCACATTCATAAAAATTGATCAAATTTGCCTGTAAGTGGTTGTAGATACTTTTGCTGTACCTGGCTTCTTTAAATAAACCTTCAAAAACCTATGACATTACTTTTCAAAAATTATCAATGACTATGAATGATAACAGACAAGTGCATCATCAATAATGTAATGCCTACTTGGGTGGCTTTGTCTCCATGTTAGTCATGTTTGAAGGGGACATGGTTCTGCATTTGAGTCAATCACCTCGTTCCAAGGACATATCAACCAGATTCAAAATCAAATCAGATAATCATTCAGATTTCAAAAAAGTATACAAATAACGTTTGCTTTTATAAAGTGTCTATGGTTTTGTTTAAAAATTCCTGAAGTGGCCACATGGGTGTGACTAATGAAGAATGTCAATGTCCAGTACTGCATATTACAGACCATGTTTGTTATATGGTCCTTGCAAAAATAAGCAATATGTCAAAAAATGATGCTCCGGTAAACTCCGTATTCTTTCTGCATTTATTTTTTTCAGATAGTTTTATTATTTACCCTTTTATTGCTTCAGCTGGAGTTGTTTTAGAGTTCCTCAGTCAAAGTCATACTGTCAGTCTGTGGCCAAAATTACAGTGGCAGATTTTTAGCCATGTCGTCTTAGCCACCAGATCATGCTGCATTTGAAAACTGGCACAAATGTACAATGCTAATTATGCTTGTGCCTGTATTTATTGGCAGGAGCATTATGTTTGAATTTTGGAATGCTGCTCATGCAAGGCAGCATCCTGGAGACTGAAACAGGGCCAATAGGCCTGGGACACTGGCTTATCACTGAGAAGTGTTAACTGGCTTTAATAATCTTTTTCTTTATTTAATAGATTATGTAGTATCAAACTTGATGTGCTAAGCATTCATTATTGTGGTGATCTTATGGATGTGTGCTTTGAAATGCTTTTAAAAGCAGGACATGGTTTGCTTCTATCTTTTATTGATAAAATATAATAAATTCTGAACATAAGACATGAGATTGCTTAAAAAAAGAAAAGCATTTCTTCATAATTCTTATGAATTATTATAGATTTTGATGGATGTGTTCATATACTGAATATCTTTTACAGTCCATTCTGGTAACACCTCACGGGCCTGTGTGTTGGTAAATGCATTTTTTGGTTGAGATATGCTGCCTGTTTTCTCTTTTTCAGAATGCTTGCATGCAGGTATCGTGGTGCCCACCCAGAGTGCGTCATTTCATCATCTGTTTGTATCTTCATGGCCAAACCTTTTATTGTGTACTTGAACAACAAAAATACATCCTTTTTGATGTTCTTATACTCCCGGGTTAGACATGTTGTACAAATGACCCCATGGCAAGTTTTAACTTTAAAAGATTAGATATAGAGGCCACAATATCTTTGCTGTCGTCAGTCTTTAAATCAATTACAATTTTTTCAACATCCATCGAATGCAAACATTAAAGGAGGTTTGCCAGAGTTTATTGTGCAATCCCAGAATGCTGGCAACATAACATAGCTCATATCTATCCTTGCTATGTAATTTTGGAATCCCTTGTTAAAGCCCACCCTCTCAAAAAATACACACTTAATCTCACAAATGCATCAATGTGACACCCTTGTCCTGTTAATCATTTAATTCTGATTTGTCACTGAAACATTGACGTCAAATCTAAGGAAAACACAATACCACATCTAAAATTTGTCAAAGTGTCTTGTAGTTTTGCTAGAAAATGGGATTTCTTAGTTGGGTCAAATCTGTATTTTAAACTATTTTAAAAACAACATTGTGATATAGTATGTGTGTATTTTTATAGAATGTTACTTTGATCATTCATCTAATTCCTTCTAGGTGTTCAAATTGAAAGTAATTACAGAAATGCTCAGTGTTCATATTTATGTTGAATAGAACTTTATTTCTTAATGCTGCATATTCTAACATATTCATAGTTAAGAAGCACATAGTGCTAAAAGTTGTGTTCAGTTGGTATGTTCAGTAGCTTTTCCCTTGCCAGTGTGGTTTTCTTCCTGCTAACGTTTTTTCTGTGGGACTTTACTCTGTCCTGTGTCACATTCTTGGTGACCTTTCTACTGGTAACTTATTACTAGCTGGGCACCCTTTGGCAACATTTTGTTTTTTACCTACTAGGTAAGGTAGATATTTTGCATGATCTTATTTAATTTTTTTAAATTTTGTAATCTTCTTTTACAGGAGTACAATAGTGGAAGTGTATAAGAAATGTTGTTCTGCCCTTTTGATACCATAGTTTTATCTTATACATGTTAAGTGGCCTTATTTAGCAACAAACCTTTACTTGCCTTTCTTTTTCTAGGTGTCCAAATTGGCCATCAAATGGCAAGGCATTGATAAGAAAACAGACTGATAAAAGTATATACTTTTTAACATTTCATTGGCATCAACATAACCTCAGAGCAACTCCTCCATCCACACCATCTGGCTGTACCTGAGGAGATAATCTGTTCCCCTTAAAGCTCCTTTCCTTGACTTTTAATAGTGAATGTTTTCAAATCAAACTGTCCATTGATTTTTCTGAGCACATGAAGAGCTAGAATGTATTTTCAGAAGCATTGTGTTAAAAGTACGAACTGGCCTGGGATGCATGGCATGCTTACCCGCATTATGCCATTTACAAACACTGGTTACCCTGACATGAATGGGTTAGGTATGTCAGAGGAAACCCGAGTACCCGAGGAAACCTCACATAAACACAATAAGAACACTAAAATGAATATTGAAAGGAATGTCACTCAGAATTTTGCACTAATGACTGCACAATCTCTTTGTGAAACTCTCTCACACTCAAATTAAAAGTAGTAGGACATTAAACAAAAGGTGTCCTTCAGAAGGACCAAATAAGTATCTTAAAAAGCAAACTCTGTTGCCACAACCCCATCCTTGGAGATCCTCAGATTTAGTGCCAACTGCAACCAAAGACTGTGAATTTCAAGAGAGAGAAAAAAATGTGCGGCGTATTCTGCAGATTTTTGAAACCTTAAGAGTTGTAAATACAGTCAGTGTCTGAAAGGAAAAATTTGCAAATGGGATTCAAGAAGACTCCTGATAAGGGTTTACGAGACATTCTTTCATTTTTTTTCCTTTTTTTGATAACTATTCATTTTCTTGAGCCCATTTTGCATTAACTTTAAGAAACTTCACCATTGTGCATTCTTTGTTGTTTGTCTCGTAATTTAAGGTGCAAATAGTGGAGGCCACACCTCGTTAATGATTAATTGTGCAAGTTATAGGGAAGCTGTTGACTATTGTGCTATGGGAGATCCCTACTAGAATTCCTTGGACAGTCTCTCGATTCATTTCAAGTTGTGCTATATTACTTACTAGTTTAATGAGGCTGCCAAATTCAGTGCTGTTTGGGTTAAAACTGACACCACTAGGAAACTTATTTATCTAGGATTTTGCCATTAGTTTTCCTTCATTCTACCTATATTGTTGTCCATTTTGGCGTTTGCGATTTGAAGCTGTCACTCACGCCTATTAAACGCTCCATAATCTTGCCCTCATGCACCTCATTTTAGGAAATTTGGTCACAATTTTGATCCAGTGCTGTTTTTGAGAGAGTAATTAGTAATAGGTCAGGGTTGTGAAATCATTAGTGCTGCTTCCTCACATCTCTACAGTCCCGGGTATAAGCCCTAGCCCATTCAGTCAGTGTGTTTACATGTGGTTTAATAACAGAAACCTGGTTCCTAAAAAATGCCAACTACCACCAGCACAGGACCAGGGTAAAGTTATTTTATACCAGTAACTTAAAAGGCTCAGTCCATCACAGTACATTGTAAAAAAAACACTTTTCCCATCTCCCTTTATTCCTCCTTGTGGGCATTGCCCCCTTCCTTCTGACACCTCCTTTTATGTTGGACCCGGGAGTACTTCTGGTGCTACAACATTGCACAACTGAAGCACTTACGAGTCATCTGGAAGCTGTGCATCATAGGTAGGTCCTCTCCTGGCAGCACCCACTGACAAGCACCCAAGAACACCAGCAGGGCTGCTCTTCTGAACCATAGGTCCTGCGCAACCCTGTGGATATCCAAACTGGAAGCAAACCAGTGGAACACTGCCACCTCTCGTATGGGGGGGATGAACTGTTCTTGATACCCATTGTTGCTCAGTCGATACATTATTCTTTCACCCCAACTGGGATATGAATTGAGGAGATTCTTGCTGGCGGGGCAATGAGTTGCCCTCCATACCGATCAGTCAGGATGCCAATCCACCCATTATGGCACTCGCACTATGCAGATCCTTATTCTGGTTAGAGAAACCATGTTTACAGGTGTAGGTTTCCCTAGACGTAACCCAGTTATTTAGCTATTTAAACACAGAACTGGGTTACAATTAAGGATTTTGTAGTCATATCTATTGTACTCTGTTACACATTTCCAGTAGCCACTGTTAGAAGATGGTGGAAGCATCCGCAAGATAAATGTGCAATCCAATAACAGAAACAACAATAAGGTGCCAGGTTAGTTTTCATCCAGCTATCGCCTATAAATATGTTTAAACCGTGTGACCAGGTGACGAAGCAGCCAGAAAATGAGAACTCCAGAAGTTTACTTGTGCATATAAACGGAGGTGTTTAAGAAACCAGGTTTTTTGTTAACCAGGTTGCTCACCTTATTCAGGTTTTTTTGTGTACATATAAGCATACTCGATGTCTGCATGGAGTCTACATATTTTTTTTTCCCCATGCCTATGTGGGTTTTCCCTGGGTACTCTGGTTTCCTTCCACATGTAAAAGATTTACAGGTTAACTGTAAACTAACTGTAAAACTGTTAACTAATTTGGGCCACGATGGGGGAGTGTGGGTGGGTCCAGGATTTGTTTGTCTCTTTGTTTACTCATAGCCAGGCTGGGGTCACACACCCACTATGACTCAGTAGTGGAATAAGCATGTTTAATGAATTGATGAATGGAAGAATCCTGCTGACACCACACAAAATAGTGATAAACAATCCTAACAGCTTATTTTGAACATTTATGTTGAGCTCAGAAAGGCTGGTCCTTGTGTCCATTTCCACATGAATTGTGATTTCCATGTCCATATCCATTTTTTTTCCTTCAGTAGAATGTATTTCTAATGTTGAAGTTTTTTGCGTCGTATAATCAGTGGGTTGATTGCTTATACTCACTCATACATTGCTGTCCAATCTTTTTAAACCTTTCTCTTATTTTCACATGTTAAAAAATCATCAATCTTCTCAATTCATGTCAGTCTTTCTGGCATTTTCAAGATGCTGAGTGAATCATTTAACGCTACTGTTTGCAAGTCCCAGACAAAGTGAGGCTGAGGTGTGCTTCACGTGCCAAACTAGTATTTAGTGCCAGCATTCAACACTAGGCACTTTGGAATCTGTATGTCCTTTGTGTCATGTCACTCCTGCTGCTTTTTCTGAGAGGTCTGGGAAAGGAGTGCCAGGGCCAGACTAAACTACCTGTGGGACAAGACCTTTTGTTGTAACTCCCTTACAGCATTCTTGCTCATAAATGTAACCTTCAATAGCAAAAGCGTTCATAATTTAAAACTATAGGATGTTAGTTTGACTTTTTTCACCACAGAGAAGTGAATTGCCAGAGTGTTACAGTTACTGATGCAATTATATAAATGGAGTTTGACTTAACCTTTAAGAATAGCAGATGTTATTTATATCATTGCTCTTCAATTGTCCAGTGGATGATTTAAACTTACAATCAGCTTTCTGAGTATTTTTTAATAGACATCTCAGACTTCTTATTGAAAGGTCACAAGAAGCCACAGATTCAGCTGTTATTACACTCTTTGCCCATTCTCTGTAAGATTTCTGACGAACATGAGATGAGTGATATGTTGTAGCTTGTTGTTCAACGTTTCTTTGCTTACATGTCGGGTGTAAATAGAATGTATGTTTGTCTCTTCCCAACTGTTCCACACTTTCTTTTCATCATTTATTGCTGATAGGAAGTTACTATGTGCAGTACAGAACTACTACACACTCCCAAACTTTGATCACCGCCCTGCAGTAACAGCCAACATGCGTGCGTCATCAAAAGCAATTTGCACATTTTCTGCCTCACGTGGCAGCTAACCAAGCATCCATTCTCACCTGTCTGACAGCCAACCCAGCAGGAGGAGATGGGGTTGGGTGAGTTGGATAACCCTTTGTATGCCACTCCTTCATCTAGCTTCAGAAACTTAAGCATGTCATTCTTCTGGGTTTGTGAAACCCTGATGGGTCCTTAAGTACAATCTGAATCGCATTCCCTACTGTGTTATTTGAGCTGAGCCACTTCCCCCCCATATTCAGACAGAATACCTCACACAATCAAAAGATAAATATGACTTCAAGGCCTCTACGGATATCAAAGAGAAACCAGGGTAAATATAAACCAGGCGGCTGGCTGATAAAATGAGACAAAGAGTCATTCTGTAACAGGACATGGGCTTATGAGGATGATGACCTGCCCTGATAGCCACTCCATAATTGTGCCCATAGGAAGTTTATATTTCTACTTTTATTTAGGCAGAGCATATACTTTGGATTTTTATTACATTGGATTTTTGCTGGGAGGTCCAGTTTTTCCTCTTGTACCCCAAAAAATATTTTAGGTTAATATGGTTCCATATGAAAGAATGTGAACGTATGCTTGAGAATGCTTGGCAATGGAATGTTGGCCTGTCTAGGAGTGGTTCCTATCTTGCTGTAGACTCCAAGTTTCTACCAGCATAAAACTGAATTTTGTTAAGCCGAGGAAATATAAAGAGAGATGGAAAGAAGGATGATTTATCCAAATAAAAATTGTCTGTAGGTCCAGAACTTCATTTGTTAGATGGTTACCTGTCTTTCTTGAAAAAACACATTTTTTCTAGTTACTTATTACACTTAGACAGAGACTTTTTCTTCCTAATTGTTTAGCAATTCTTACTGCAAAAGCAGTGTTTGACCTCATGTTTTATTGTCTGTTTAGTCTTTTCTCATTCCTTGCCTGATGTATCTAATCCAACTGTTGACACCTGCCCTCATAGCATATGGACTTTACCCTGAGTATTATCACCTTCTGGTGACATTTAATAAATCAAAAACATCCAGGAGATGGACCAGTTGTCATCAACCCTGTGCTTAAGAATGCTGAATAAAATGATAGTGAAAAAAGGGAAACTGCTGCCCAATTCATCTTTCCTACCTGAAAGAGGATTGTCTTTTTTTATGTTTAATGTAAATATCTAATTAAAGTGTGGACTAGCCAGAGTTCTCTTTCCTCAGGAACCCTATGTAGCATAGCATTTTAAAAATATATTTTTCACATTTAATATGACTTTTTTCCTTTTTCTAAAAAAAATAGATAAAAAGAACAATTTTCTATTTTTTGATTATTTGCTCACTGTTGCCTAAATTCGATTTAAGAGACCCCAGGCCTTGCTATAACTTGTGTATATTTTGTATTGTAAATGGTCATAGTCTGAATTTAAAATGAAGAGCTTACACCCATGATTTACTTAAATTTATAATTAACGCTATAAATATATCTAATATATTTTTTTGCCCATCTTTCCGTAGATTACTTGGCAAACCATGGCCGGCTCAGTGAACCAGAAGCCAGGCGCAAATTCTGGCAGATCCTGTCAGCTGTAGAATACTGTCACAATCGAAAAATCGTCCACAGGGACCTGAAGGCAGAAAATCTTTTGCTTGATGGACACATGAACATAAAGATTGCTGGTAAGCTGTCATAAGTTCATTATAAAGGCAATAATAGGTATTATAGTTTACTTTAATATGTGCTCCACCTGCCAAGATTTGCATTTGCTGAGAAAAAGGCTGAGAAAAAGGCTTTTAGAAATTCCGTATGCCATTTTTAAAGTCTTATGTGGATGGATATGAAAAATGTAATAAACCTGCAAACCTAGATGATGATAATGTGAAAAAAACATGTAACTCCTAATACAATAGAACAATCCATTGGCTTATTCATAAGCCTTTAACTTCTAATGGCATTGGAGTTTTTTTTAAATAACAGAGCTAAACGTATCCTCATCAATGCATTATAACAAAATGTGTGAATTAAGGAACATTCCTGTATAATTTTGCAGTCCTAAAATATACATAAAACCACAGAGCTGCTAATGAAGGATATGTTAGGATAAATGTAGGATGGCAAAAGGTTAGAGCTGTTGCTTAAAAGTTTCAAAATTATAGTCTGGCTGCTGTAAGCAAGCAGTTTGGATATTCTTTTATACTGCAGAGTTCACATTGGTTTTTTGAACAGGTCTGCTGGATTATTGTCACATCTCCAATGTACAGTTTGAGCTGCTTGAACAGTACATATGCTCAGTATGAGTGAGTATCTGCTTCTCTCTCAAGAAAAAAGTAGTTCAAAAAATAACATCATGAGCAGTGCATTTAAAAAAAAAATTGATTCATTTTATTCTATCTAAATCTCAATATGTGAAGATAGACTCTCCCCATGTGTGTTATACTAGTAATGAAAGGTTCCCACTTTATCTTGATTCATATAAATTTGAATATGAGTTTCAATGTGAATCTTGCATTCCTTGTACAGCACCAATAGTAACTTTTTTTTCTTATTTCATACATCTTGTTTCACATCCATAGTGGGCAAATTTAAACGGCTGAAACATAGACAGAAGTCAGTAAGATTATTAGTAAATTATGGTAATTGGTTACTATTCCTATATTAAAATGAGTCTATAAGTAAAATCTGTGATACTATCATAAAAATAGCGATAATGAAACATGACTAGCTACAGAGTCATATTTAGAATGTAAATCAATGAATTTTATTAATTAAGGCAGCTGACAAGTAACCACAAACTCAAATTATTTAACAAATCCAGGTAATTTAGCGCAGGTTAAAGATCAACTCTCCTTGGTGCCCCACTCCATTTCATTTGAGCCGTTATGCAAGAAATTAGTTACTTTCACAGTTAATAGCTTTAGTTCATTTTCCCTGCTGAGCTAAAATTGCGTAACACTCATCACTGCTAGGTGAAATTGAAATGTACGGCAGGACCAGTTTTGTTGTAGGTTTGTGCGCACATAAAACTGAAAGTAGTACACATTGTTGTCTAGGCTCCAGCCCTCTCTGACAAAAAAGTTACTTTAGAAAACAGAGGCCTATAAATGGATGGGCTATCCACCCTGCATAGTCATAATAATTTAAATATATTTAGCTGACCCAAAACAGACATCAGTACTTATTGCACTGATGAATACTAAAATTGAAAGTATTCCTTAACGAGCAATTGCTGAGTGCTTTGAGTAGTGAGAAAAGTGCTATATAAATGCAAAGAATTATTATTATTTTAATGGTAAATTAAATATGTTTTACATTTTCACCAGGTGTACTATTTGCCCGTTCTGTAGCTTTGGTCCTCAACCTTGAAAACAGCCACATAAAAGACATCTATATACATAAGGATGACCAGGTGGATGTTGCTCCTGAAGACTATATAATGGGTGTCATTCTCTGTGTCATGATCTGCTGTAGAAAAAAGAAATATGTATCATTCACCATTCATTATTCAATTATTTAAAAATTCTCAATCGAATGATACTGTTTAACCTAATTTTGGCAGTTGTTTTTAACTTGGCATGTTGGACTGATCAGTAGCTTGAGTTTGTCAGTGTGTGTATTCTACATCCGTGAACCCAGTAAAGAACCAGTATGCCAACAAGCCTTGGTTGCTGCCTTATGCCAATTCTGTCTGTTTAGACTTTACTTCTCATAAGCATGTATTTCAAAAATGAATTTTGAAAGTGAATGTGATGTTTATTACTAATTTACAATTACACCTTTTAACTTTTGTTTTAAACCAAGACACACTTCACAACCATTCAGCGCACATTAGAGCATCTAAATATATGATGCTGTCCAAATGTGTGATGCTAATAAAACATATGCAGTAGTTTCAGAACTGTCCATTTCAAAATAACATACACAAAAATCATTATATTTTTTTAATCTCGTTTTACGACATATTCAAAATTATACCAGAAGCTCTTGAGGTTTCTCCGCATGTCTCGATGCAATCAATTTTCAGCTGCAGATTTCTATTCAGTAAATAAATCCAAAGCTCTTGTTGAGCTTCCACATGGTCTTCAGTAGATTTAGGAATGTGGTAAAAGGTTCATGAGGTGGGCAGGTTGTTCAAAGGCCCTCATCAAATAAATGCTAGCTGTCAACTAAGTAGACAAGGCTGTAAAATTAACAGAGAAGTGTCGGTTGGAGTCTGAAGGTGAAAATTTACTGGCAGCCAGTTGCTAAATTGAAAACTGGACTCTGAATTCTATGTGGACCTGAGTGACCGGGAAAGTCGCAGCTGGGTGGGGCTCCTAACTTATTTCATGGTTTTGTGCCCTTTGTGTCACATTCTTTACCAGTCTCCTTAAAACAAATCTGTTAGCAGTTAATAACCCAGAGCTTGCCAGCCTGTGAAATTCTATGCTGGGGTGCAGTTGTGCTCTAATTATGAAACTATGTATTAGACATAAATGACATGTAGAGGTGGCTTTTCAAATGTGCAGACAAGGCTCTCCTTTATTAAGTAAACAGGGTGAGTGGAATGTTGCACAATGAGACGTCTAGTAAAATCATGTTTTGATGTGGGGACAAGAAAGAGCATGATCATATTATATTTGATAATAAACTATCTTCTTTAAATGTTTGTTTTGGTTTTTTTTCTTGTAAAGCACTAGGTCCTTGAAAAATTGTTGATACACTGGTCCATTATCTGTGACGCTTGCCTAAGAGGAAAGTAGGTGTTGAGGGTCATGACCTTGGAAGCAAGCTGAGATTTGGCAATGCTTATATTTGTTGTGTGTTATGCAGATTGAAAGGGAGTAGTGCTGTATTTTAGTTACTTATGTTTAAAGAGCTGAATCTCCTTTGCAGCAGCAAGATACGTGAGACATGGAATGTGCACACCATAACTCATATAATTGGAATCTGCGGTGGGTTTTAAGGGTAGTAGTGTCTTAATTTACAAGAACTGGAAAGATCTTTTGTTTTTATCAGTTTGCACAGATGCTCAGGAGTCCTGAGTCTACCAAGTTATCCCAGTGGATGCATTGTGGTTCTGTCAGGTGACTTTAAATCATTTTTATTTTTTACTTGTTTGTATTCCCCCATCATATCCCCCTGCTTTCTCACTTGAGTGAAAGGAATTAAGGAGCAGAACCCCTTAACAAGGCTGGAAAAGTTTTTTTTTTTTTTTTTTCCTGTTTCAGATTCCTGTCTCAAAGTCTTCTGTCCAATTTGTTCCTTTCTGCAACGGCAAGCTATTCTTATCACTCTCATTGGGAGTGAGGATTGGAATCCTTTTTGTCATCACATTCAGTTCATTTGTTCTTTTTTGACGGTGTCACTTGTAATCACATTAGTTTGATGCCTGCCATCTTTGGAAATGGTGACTGGCAGTGCATTTAATGTTATAGTTATACAAACATTTCCTGTTTGTCAGAATGTGTACCACAGCTCTCAGTTACTCTGTTATGCGGCTTTAACCAGGTAAACCAGAATTCTGCCACTAACAACAAATAAGTTACCCCAACCAGCAGGCTCTTTTGCACAGCAGCCCAGATGTGTTCCGGACTCTAAAGTACACAAATAAGGGAAAGAGGCTGCTTTCTTTAGTCAGGCTAGCAGCACCATTGCACACTAATGTGAGAGAGAGCTGAAAGGAAGGAAGTACACCCCTTGTGTGTTTACATCATTTCACACCATTAGGAATTTCACAGCTCTTATGGAGAAGAACAGCATCTTCTGAATGCACAACAGCACTTATACATTTCAGGAAGCAAATTGTGAACTATTTGATTAGCATGCATGCAAGCCTCCCAGAGAGGGAATATGGGATGATCACATGCCAGATCTGTCTGTCTGTATATCTGTCTAAGGTTGAAAGAGGCAGCTGCAGAAATAAAGCCTATCATTTAAAATAATTATACATCAATATCATACGCATCGTGTTCATTCTTCTTTTCATAGTGAGGATTGCTGACCTAAGCTAATCAGGCCACGCTATCCCCAGCAACTTTATTAACTGCCTTTCGAGAATTCCCAAATTATTCCAGACTGCTTGAGAAATATATTCCCCCCATTTTATCCTGCCTGGTATGCCTCCTGTGGGCAGGGGACAATTTAAATAAAGATTAAAGGTTGACTGCTATTGAATTAATTTCTAAATTAATGAAACATTTCCTTCTAGTTAGAAACTGACTTTATAATCGAAATCTGCTATGATGGAGATAGGATTACTGGTACAAAGTGTGTATTTATCCATCCTCCACCCTTAGCTTTATGTTAGCTGTTGGCAGATATCAGAACCACATGCTGGACAATCTGTTTGTTTCCTATAGTATTGTTAGGGTACACCGTCATAAAACGCTTTACAAAGAAATTCACATTGATGTCCAGACAAATCAAAAACAGTATGGGATGGGTATGCTGGAATTTTGTGTGGTGTAGTGTTTAATTGTTTTCAGTGTATAGACATTTTCTTTTGCTACTGTAGTGTGTGTATTGTCCAGGTGTTTTTTCCTCCAATCCTTGCAGTGGCAGTGTGACTTTGATATGACAGACTAAATCCAAGAAAGGGCAGGCTTATGATGTTTTTGTTATGCATTCAGCTTCATCAGGCTGCCTTGGAGTGTGCCATTAGTAGACGGGGTGACATTTAAGGGCCCCAGATATATTTAGCAAATGCTGTGGCTCAGGTGGGAGCCAGCCTACTGTTTCCTGTTGCCGACATTTGAGAGCTGTACTTAAAAAAAGACCCCAGGCTTCTTTCAGGCTCAAAGAAAGGTTAGGTGCATCACAGTTGCTTTTTGTTATTTCTCTTCAAAGCTTTAGCCATCTGTAATGCATTCTGCAGTAGGACAGGGATAAGAAAAGTCAAGTTGCATGCTGCCAAGGCAGGTTCGTTGTTTTTCTTTTTCTTTTGTTTTTTAATTTTTATATGTTTAGTGTTAAACCATTTTGGACTCAACAAATAATTTGATGTCTATAATCATCCGGTTGTAAGAGAGTTTCCTTGATCATTCGGTCAAACTGGGCTTGGCTCCACATGACAAGTGAACTTAAGAGTAAACATTTAACACATAGCAGATGAAAATGTTATGATCTAATTCTCAGCTTAGTGAGACCAAGGCTAGCTGGACCAACATGTTATTTTATTTCTGAACTTTTTCCTGACAAACTGAGAGCAACCTGTTAAGTGTCCTTCCTCAGTGGCAAAATGTAGCAAGCTAAATAAATTCCTAGGAGACAGCTGTTGAATTTTTAACATTTGGCTAGGGATGATTTAATGAGTTATTAATTATTATGTTGAACTCATCTGTTTGATGTTGGTGTGTTAGCAGCTATTTAGCAGGCAGTGATAGGATCTACAGTTAATCTCCCTCTTTCTTTTGTTAAGAGATTTGCATAGTAGCTGCTTGCATGCCCCCAGTTTTAATTTAACAGCTCCCTGTTGTGATCTTATAACATCTGGTTAATTTCTGAACACAGGAAAGGATATATATTAGAGACATCGCCCAGTCATTCTCCAGCAATACATCATAGTCCTCAGACCTCCCAGTGCTTTTTACTATCAGTTTTCCGCATTGTCAAAGGTGCAATGATTCTATAGGTGAGTGTTTTTTTTCTGAGCTGTGATTGTTTTATCTAATAGCCGCCATTACTTCTTGTTGTTCCACAGTTTTCATTCTCAATTCCCCAAGGCTCTTAATATTTGTGACTGCCAGATAGAACTCTTCATAATGTTCACATTTCAGGTTTCTTTTGTCTTGCTAGCCACTTTGTGGCCAACTTGGTTCTCTCCATTTCTCTGTCTGTCTGTTATATGTAGACAGAGGGGGAAAAAAAGCACAGCTATGCATTTGTCTCACACTTTATTGGGGAGAAGGAGGGGCTTGGGGGGTGCAGGTGCACGGTGGATTTGAGCGCTAATATTCTGAAAAGCTCTTCTCAATCTCGCAGACAACAGAGGCTCATTGACGTCAATGCAGGCTGATCAGCATGCAGCGCATGAAGTGGGTCAGCACTGATAATTCAGCCCCGCCAGAGCTGCGCTCTACCTTTCCATTGTTGGAGATTCCTGCTCAGTTGCTGCCTGTAACTCCTTCGTTTCAAGGTAATATTGGAGATCTCCATATGCAAGGGAGCGGATGAAGACTTGCAGGACAGATGCCATGAGGGGCCTGAGTGTTGTCACCACCATATTCTGTAGAAAATACATCTCGCAGCTGGTTCAGCTACACAAGCGTGCCTCTTAAATTGTATCACGTAGGGAAGGACTGAGTAAATCAGAAGTGTTTGATAAGAAACACAACAGATGACGTTAGTAGTGGAATGGTAGGGGAAGGGATGTCTGAACTCTGCAAAAAGGAATTCAGACTGTTAGTTCCTGACATTTTTTTTTTTTTTTTTTTTGTCCAGCTCATTTATCGTCTCATTTTTATGAAGTGGAATTTTCGTAAAATAACAACATTCTTTGACCATTACATCCAGGATGTGAACTGGAAGTAATAGTCATTATGGTTTAAGGAGTTTGTTTTTCTTGTAATTGCAACAAATTATGTCATATAAAATCTATGACCAACATGATGGTGGTATCATTAAAGTTGCTGCAACAGCGCTCCATGAGACTAGGTTCAGATATGCACCTGGTCACTCTCTGGTTTCCCCCTGTAACTAAATAATGTGCCTGTTAGCTTAATCGTAGACTTTAACAAGCATCAGTGTGGGGGCATGTATGAGTGTCCTCTGCAATAGATTGTACCTCTGTTCCAGCCCTCTTTTCTCAAGATGGGCTTCAGCCCACTACCATCTTGTAACTGGATTAAGTGGATTTGCACAATGAATGGATGAATAAAAATTCACGTACCGATTTGCACAATGAATGGATGAATAAAAGTTTGTGTACCACTTTATGAACCATGGAACATAATTTAAATTCACTGATTGTTTAAAAAGGATAGAAGGAGTGTGTTATGCATACGTTTTATATTTAGAGGCCCTTTAAATCACTCAGGTGGAAGCTTCCTGTATACACATGGTGATGACACATTTCATTTATCCAGTCATGAAAAATTCAAATATGAAAATCTGCTAGAATTTGCAGCGAATGTTTGTCACATTAACAAATAATATTTAATTGGATACTTTATTTGCCTATGTTACATTGATTTAACCCACTTTAAAAAGGAACAAACCGAAGCTATTGTAGAGGCCTGACATGAAGTCACTGAACAAAGCATAATGAATTTCTGGTAGTCATTTTCTTGAAAACCTCTAAGCATTTGCTGTGCATAGAGTTGGCAACTGTGTGGCATGAGACAGAAATAAAGTCTGAGAGAGTGGAAGAAATGTTTGCAGATGGAGAGGCTCTCTGCAAGTAGACAGATACCATGAGGATTTAGCACATCTTCTTAGTGTGCACAGAGACACTAAATATACTTGGGGAGACCCTACTGCAGTGGGGGTAGGCAGATAATGAAACAAATATCAGTGGTGCAAGATATGTCAAATCTGGGGACTGCCATTTGCCGGGCCTTCTGCCCTCTATCGTAGACAACAGGACCTCTCTCTCTCTCTATCCATCTTTGTAGGGGCCCGATATGGCTTAGTGAAGGTCTGGAGGACCTCCAACATTTCCGTGGCACTCCTTCAAAATCTATTTCTAATCCTTGTGAATATTTACTTTTAGGGTACCACTCCAGTGGTACAATAGACTGGCCCCTAGCTGGTCATGCCAACTCACACGAACATTCAGAGATAATCACCTTCTGACGGTATAAGTTTACTTCATATTCTCAAGCCCTAACAAGGTGTGTCCCTACCACCTGCCATCTCTGCCCTTACAAATGCTTGCCAAGCAGGTATTCCATACCAGAATGGTGGTGTTATTTTTAATGTTTCCTTCTATACTGAACACAGTTCCTGTTTTTTCTATCCATCCATTTTCTGAATCCACCTTTTTGATTCGGGATAGTGAGTGGGATTCCAGCAATAGTCACACCCGTACTCACACTCATTCATATGAAGACACTTTAGAGTCAACAGTTAATCTAACATCTCGTATATAATTCAAGCTGCTGTAAAAGCAGTACCAAGTTCACAGTTCTCCTTCAAGTAATCTGAGCAAAAATGTTTGAGGCAGATGCCATCCTTGAAAATGCATAAAGTGTAGGTATGGCATTTGAGGTCAACAAAACCTACAGCAAATCAGCTTTAGACCAAAAAGAACAGCAACAAAGTGCTGGTCTTTCTACGGCAGCAAAGAAGAGCTTTATACTCAGCCGTGCTGACTCACAGAATAAGCTTAGTGAAAAGGAAACAGGACAGCGCGTGATTGTGTGTCAGGTTTGCCTTCTGATTCGTGTGCTTCTGACGCCAACCTCTTTGTGCTCTCTTTTTGCTCGAGTCAATTAACTCACAAGGTCTGTCTTCAGCACTCGTGAGTTTGAATGCTCATCGTGTGCTCTTTTGTCCTTCTAACTTCCTGTAATGGAGCCGACTGCCATGCCTGAGGACAAAGCTATCTGTCTGCAGGGCAGATTTCTTTCTTTTTCTCTCGCATCGCCTTTCCTCATTTATCACTGTAAAAATAATCAAGTCGTAGACGTTCTGTTGCCAGGTCCAAGCTCTTGATATTTTCCAGTGTTGTTGGGAATTTTGAGTGGCAGCATAATTCATAGTCTGTGTTCACGTCACATATAGAGAGATACCTCTTCACAGTGAATGATAAGCTCTCCAACGAGAATCAGCCTTTTAGGTGGTCTTAATGGTTAAGGTCACATATTGAATGAAGAAAAAAGACTAGGTAAAAAAGGGAATGTTTTAAAAAAAAAAAATGTACACCTCAGCACTTCAGTACAGAGTATTTTGACAGTGGGTAATATATGTTTAACACCCATTCACATTCATGTCCCACTGAATGTTTTCACTAAACAGGACAACTAACTTGCTTAGGATGACGTATTGTAACTGAAACCTGCAACATAAAAATGTCAATTCTAACTCCTTGCCATATCTCAGTGCCTTACCTAAAGACAAGTCTACATATATATATTACGCTTACAATATGATAGATTCTCTTTATTTCCTTATCAGGAAAGATTCCAAGAAGAGTCTATGCAATGCCTTTATTTATTTATTTATTTTTTATTTTGTGGTTTAACTGCATTGCATAAACCAAATCAGGCACTATCCTTGTGTGTGTTTGTGTGTATACATATATAGACTGGTCTCACACTTGTGTATCTCCTGTACATGTGTACATACGACAGAAAAGATTTTGTCAGTGTTTGGGCAGAATGTTCATTACATCGGAGGCTTGACCATTGTCTGGAGTCTCATATCCTGTACTACCACACCAGTATGCCAGGTGGGAGGCACTTTCCCCACATTGTAAGTTATATTTAAGAGACATTGTAACCATTACTCCAAACTTTTCAGATACTTTGATAAATCTCCTCCAGTCTTGTATAGCCTTTGTCAGTGTTAAATTATTAGAAAATAAGCAATTAATCATGTAATTGATGTAAACTGTAATGTGCACAAAACAAACTAGTTGTAACTCTCTGAAGTAAAAAAAACTGTATACTTTAAGCAATCGCGTATCTCAAGTAGTATTTTTCATTGCAATGGTATTGAGCATACATCTTTGTGTATTCATTTTCACAATTTGCTCTGCTGATCTCTGTGTTCTGCTCAAGTGTGTGTGTGCCAAGCAGATGACCTGGACACAAAGGAATGTGTGCTTCCAGTGTAATTAGTAAAATACTTTCTATGAGCATTAATGATTTTAACATGTAAGCATGACTAGTAACGTGTCATGTTTATATAAAAAAAAAACATAAGAAGCAAGTTGGAAATTTATACTTATTTTTTTTCATGCCTCATAAAAGGAACAACACCAAAATGATTTCTTCATTTGGAAAAAGATGGGAAGGAAATCCTGCCCATTACAACAGTACTTACTACCGCTACCCACTACTACAACTTTGCCAGTTCGAAATGCTTGTGCATTTCTTGTAGTTTGTATTCTATTGATTCTAATACACACACTGTGTTTCAATGCGGCAAACAGTATTCTTACAATTAATCTACAGTGTAATGTTTGCTTTGTTCTCACTGTGTGGTCCTCCTTTTTTATTATTATTATTATAAACAATGCACCCATTTTTGCCTTCTCCGTTATAGTGAGTTGAAGGGAATCCTGGCAGCAATTGGTCCTGGGCAGGAAACAATCCTGGATAGACTGCAAAAGCACATTTACATGCAATTAAATGTCCCCAACTGATGTAAGATATGAAAGGATTCTAGAGTACCAGGCATGTTGCTTTTGGACTTGGGATTATACTCGGATCCATGGCCCGTGGATGCGTCTTGTGCAGCCATACCCCACGCTGCAAAATATAATCCTACTGCTGATGTGATATGCAGAAATCTATTTCTAAAATAAAAAAGTGCATTGTTACAACATAATGAAATGTGCTTTTGGCCACTAGGGGACTTATCAGCACCCAAAAACACAGTTGCACCAAAATAGTTAAAGTTAAGTTAGAGGATTTTTAATTTTAACAGTATCTTATGAGCTGAACTGTTCTGAGCTCTTTCTTTTGGTTTCTCTTCCACTCCAAGTCTCACTCTCACGTGGAGTGGTGGGCTTGCTGTTGTTAACTCCAGACCCAGGAGTATTTCTCGTCCTTAAATCTGTTACCCCCGGGGAGCACTTCCAGGTCTTTTATGGCCCCAGTTGTCCTTGTGCGGTTAGTTTTCAAGGGCTTCCTCTGGTGGCCCTGGCAGAACAGGCCATATCTCCCATGCTGCCCTGAGGGTGTGCATACTGTGGATCTCCAGATGAGATGCTACTACTCAGTGCATGTGGGAATGTTCTGCACGTAGCAGGAAGTCACCTACTGTCCCAGCATTCCTGGTACATAAGCCCAATCAGCGTGTCCTTCTGAGGTTGCTGTGATACCATCCCTAGTGCAGCTGCTGCTGTAGCATCTTCCTGCGTCCATATCCTGGCACAGCAATGTAATATTTCCCATGACCCCCTGGCCAGGTAAGGGAGCAAGATCTATCCAGGCAGGGACACTTGTTGGTCCCTCCCAGTGCTGTATAAAATCAGTGACCACAAATCCATGTGTGGTCTTCGGAAGGGGAATACAGGCTAATCAAAGTGCATTTTTTTCTGTTCAGTACAGTATCTATAAATCTGCCTGCTTTCATGGGACCAAAGGACCACCCATTTCTGAAGTTGAAACCGGGTGTTTGAGAAGGTTAAATTATATGAACTAAGTAAGCCTGTTGAATGTGACCAGTAAAAAAAAAAAAAGAAAAAAATCTGTAAACTCATTTTGGTTGCACGTAAAGAGCAAATTAAGGTGCTTGGTACAGCGGAGACGTGAAACTGCTAATCTGTCAAACACATATTGACATGTGGCCTCTGTTCTCACCTCTGAGCTGGCACCTGTCAGCTGCAGACAAGCTGACTTCAAAAGAGCCTTAAATGATTAGGCGTCACCCAGATGCCACTGATGCTTCTGCTCGCCTGATCCGACTCATGAAACAATAGCTCCTAATTAACAAACTAGTAACTGTGCTTCAGGGCCACCCCTTCTCTGACTTTAAGCCAATTTTAAGAGGATGATGGGCTTTTCCAATATGCATTTATGCATGCAGTTTAACATATGCCTTGCATTTGTTAGTTGAGATGTTAGCCCTTTTATACTAGAACTCCATTGTAACTTTAAACATGCAATTTTCCAACCCAAGAACTAAACTTGTGTTAAAGCAGAATAAACCTACTGTGGAGTCAACTCCCTTTCCTATGTGAGTTGCAGATGAGAAAATCAGCAGTTTGCGCAGAGGAGACATTGTGACACACAAAACTGCCTTTCAGAAATGCTTGTCTACAGTGTACCACGTGACTTGATTTCAATTGAATTACATAACAGCTTGTCATGGCACATAGGATGAAGAGCTATCAAACTGTGCTGACACAAATCGACAAGTATTTGGTTAAAAAAAGCTTTTTTTTAATTAAGTGTATGTAGAGCTTGTCAATATAGTATATTTTCAGAGGTACAATAGTTCTTACACCAAATAGAGAGCAGCCTAAGAGGTTTTGAGATTTAGTGAGCAGTCAGCTAGTCAAGGCCAATACAGAAGAACCAGATTATATCCAGAATACATTTGTATTATTCTGTTTATATTCTAATTTCCCATAATTACATTCAGATTAGCTAAGAATAGGGTGGACTGGCATGTCCAGCTCAGAATGTTAGCACTGTGACCTTAACAAGGGCAGTTGGATGCAGAGAGAAGTAAAGTGAAAAAAAAACATTATTCCATAATAGTGGGTTGAATTTCTTCTAACAAACAGCACACATCTTCTTACCATTCAATAAGGAAAGTTAACCTGTTTTTGCAAGATGTAGTAATAACTCAAATCCCCTATCAGGCATATTTGCCAGAAGGTAGAAATATAAAGTAAAAACTAAGTTGTAGTGCTAGTGCAAGCATACCTATAGACTAGACAGTAAGCCCCATCAGTTTCCCTCAGCGTAATGGGATATGAGGTGCTAGCAAGATACCAGGTATCATGTATCTCAAGTCATGGGTTTATGGAGTGAGAAACTGCAAAATAAAATGTTCAGCTTCTCTAAGAATGATTTCCTTTCTGCACTAAAGTAAGCAAAGCTTCTGTTTACCTCAACTCTCATCTGCTGACTGGCACCACATGCTTGCCGCATGTCTTAAAGGAGGAGCCAATGTGGAAAAGTCTAGCAAAGAATGCATTCTGACACATGATCATCTCCTTGGCTGACACAATTGACTCATCCGAGGCTTGTTCTGCTATACAAGAAATCCTTGCATGAAGCATCTTTCTTCAACATGGCATACTTTTGCAGAAGAAAGAACAGCAGCAGAAATGACTCCTTAGGAAAGTTTACCTTTTAGCCCTTGTTGACTTGACCAATTTCAAGACTGCAGTCTGGCACATGCACACAGTTCTGTTATGTCTTCACACAGCAGTTTTGAGTCCAAAGCAAGATCAGTCTAGCTTTTGAAAACTGTGTTTAAGGATAGTGAAAATTTCGTTACATGAAGAAGAAACACTTGTAAACCTACAGAATGGTACACAAGAACATGATGGGCTTGAGGGATTCAGTGACAGAGCAGTAAGGCTGGTTGAAATTCTACTAAACATTTCTGACCCAAACCTTCCAGCTGATGACCACAAGAGTAGTATTTGGGAGGCATGGCAAAGCACAAACTGTCCATGTTTAAAGCCAAGGGTTAGGAATAGAAGAGGTGTACCATGTCACAAAACATTGTAGAAGAGATAAGAAAAGAAAGATATCAGCAGATCTGTCCATTAGAGCATGGCTTCCAAGTAATGTTGGACCACAGCAGTACAGTATACTAAAATCAGCCAACAGTCATACATTATTAAAGAGAGGTTTTAAAACTCTCCAGGTCTAGGTGGAGGGTGCTTTGTCAATTTTGAAGTCAGATGTGTGTACACAAGTAGTGGATTACATGCTGACGCACACACAGAGAATTATGATGACGCGAGAACGTGCCACGTTACAAAGTCACAGCTGCCAGTTTTATTAGCACAGTCTGAGGTACCATGAGGTTATAGGGCAACAGACTTTTTTTTTTTTTCCTTAAACAGGCCCATCAATGCAAAGTTTAGACATTGTTGATGTACTTTTCATGATGGATCTTACACTCATTTTGCAGGAAAACTCGGATGTCTGCAGCTGCAAAACCAAAAACAGAATAAAGGAAAAGCAGTACATTTTGTCTGTTTTGTTTTCTACAGCTCGTCAGCAAGGTTCCAGTCTCTAAAAAAGCAGCACCGCCCTATTCGCTTAGAAGTCTTTGCATGCTGACCGTGTGGCATGAGGGTGATAATTAAATTGCTGGGATAGATTGTTCTTTTGTTTAATTAATTGGTTTGTTCTGTTAAATGCTTCATTAAGAGCCTGCATGGGGAGATAAGACTAATGAGCAGCAGCTGTGCTCAAGTTTGTCTGAGGGCAAGAAGGAGGAATGGAGTTTGGGTAGTTGTCTTCCAAGTGTGGATTTTTTGTGAAGGTATTGAATAGCATCAATTAGTGAGCAAGTCAAGGTGGGGCTGTTGAATGGATGGAGAGGGCCTAGGTCCTGGAAAGTTGTCACACAGGGCCAAGGGTATAGGGAGATACTCTGATGGCTGAGTAAACATACAATCCAATGTACTAATACTAGAAACTAGCTGCACTTCTCAGTTTAACATGTCAGGTGTTTAGTTTTGTGTCTGTATGTTAATCTGTTTTATCAACAAATTCCTTGAATAAAGGATGTGAGTTTGGTTTCAAGTGGCCTCTGCTTCTGCTCTTCTCAGTGTCTGAAAATCCTTCTCCACATTATCAGCATATTCAGAACCTAAAGTACTTTGTAGAAAATGTTCCAAATGCTACTTTTGTTTTCCAAGATAAAGAACACTGATTAAAATATTATGTGTATGGGGGCATTTTTGAGAGGGTATATGTGTGTTTCAGAAAGTGGGAGAAAAAGCTTCCATCCATCCATTTTCTGAAAATAACCTCATCAAGTTTAAGGTCCTGGAAGGGATGCTATTCCATTACATGGCCCACTTCGATGTATGCCCATTCAAAGTTACAGTTAACCAAAGCAGAAAAAAAGTAGTAGAAGTATATTCATTGCGTCTCTTTCAATCAGTGGTAAGTGAATCCATGTTTCCCAAATTTGAACTAGTGAAGAGTTTCCATGTATCGTATATTTTAGAAATTATGCACTATTTTGATGTTTTGGCAGAAATCCCAGAGGACACCTCTATTCTTGTATTGTATTCTTCACTGATGTTAGTTTGTTGGAAATGTAAAATCAAACGAGGTGTATCCTTAAGAGACATGCGTATTGACATCACACAAAAGATATCTTGATAGGTTTCTTTAATTGGTACTGAATGGTTGCCCAACTAAACGAAACCTTAAGAAACTCTGCAACAAGAAAACAATCAGACCTACCCATGGGCAATGGTGTGCTTCTTTCAAATGCTGTGTGCTTCTTCCAGCTCTCTGAGCTGGTGCCCTGTCCCAAACACAATGCAAAATATTGCCTGTCTGATTTAAGCCAAGGGACCAATCCGGTTTGTCTCTTGCTTGGCTGCATCCTTAAAATTTGCCTCATGCAGACGTGTGATGCGTGTTGGTTAATTGCCTTTTACTGCATTAAATGGTTACGTCAATAATATTTCTGGTCCTAAAGACCCACAACTTGCATTCAAATGCGAATCATTAATAAGGTCTCACAAAGCTGTCTTGTTAAGGCAATGCAATAATTGTATATTCCAAACATCCTTTTCATAATTAGCTTATATTCCTCTTGAAAGTTCTCTTTCCTATCAGATCAGCAACATATATCCAGAGCTGAATCAGAGGTCAAGGGAAGTCAAGCACCAGAGTTTGTTACCTTTTAATGCTGCTTTTGTGAAAGCCCTTTAGAGTAGACAGGTGACTCATTTATTGCCATTAAAGAAAGTTCTTGCTGCCCCCTTCTGCTGAAGAGATATGCATGACACCAAGGGCATTACATCACACTGGCATTCTTGTTTTTGTTTCTTTTGTGACTAAAAAGAAAGTAATAACCCAAATGGCACAGCTGGTATAGTTATCTTTTTGTTTGACAAGATTAATGTTGTGATTGTTCTTTTCAGAAAAAAATATTTCTTATAATCTCATCATAGCGCATCAATATGAACAATGGTGTGTCTGTCCTTGAATGTACTGTAGCACAAAAGTCCCTTTTTAATCTTAACGTAACATCCTCTAAGTTTGAGAGCATTTGATTTCCCAAGATTAATAAATTCTTGTGTGTGGTACTGGGAATCACTGGAACAACTTTGACAAAGTCATAAATAAAGTCAGTATTTAGTTATATATTTATTTATTTATTTGTTTATTTATTTATTGTCTTTCCCAGACTTTGGTTTTGGCAATTTCTTCCAAGCTGGGGAGCCCCTGGCCACGTGGTGTGGGAGTCCACCTTATGCAGCACCAGAGGTGTTCGAAGGGCAGAAGTATGAAGGTCCACAGCTTGATATTTGGGTAAGGGCCCTTTTTACCAAATGGATTGATGTTAGTGGATTGGTAACTAGTAAACTTGACATATTTTGTGTTTGCTTAATTTATGGTTTCATACTCTTTAATCTTGCTGTGCTTTTCTCACAGCTGAAATTGTGTGCTTGTCTCCTCTTGTTGTTATTATGATATCCATGCATTTGACCTACCTTCTAAGAAGGGCCCTGTATCAGAATAAATGTAATAAAATGTTGTGTTTTAAGATTGTACTGGCCTTTTATGTGTTGTTGTAACTGGTTGTACGCTTCCCAAAGCCCCAAAACTGATTTTTCAGTATCCACCTATAGTATGTAGAAGGTTTTATTTATATAGCTCTGCTCAGTCTTACTACTTGTTGTTTTTTTTAAGCATTATCTAATCTATTAAAAGAACATATACATTATTTTCACATAGGATTAGTAAGGTTTATCTAATCAAATTTAATCTATGCAGATAAGTTTCTTGTTGCCTCTTACCCTGACAATGAAAGTGATAACTTAGGCTGAACAGGCAGCCCATACTTTGTTTTCTCTATGCATAGATTTTTTTATCCTTTTGAATGATACATTCAGAGCACATGAGAGTTAAAATCACTAGAGGGTGTTGTAACTCTACCTTTGGGTCCCCACTGGAAAGGGTGTATTTGGATTATTCACTCGATGTCAAGACCACCTTTGGTGGCTCCTATTAATATCCAGACACAGCAGCTTTACTCTGGGGTCATTATTCAGTGATTTACTAAGGGTGCACACAGCCATCATGTGAGACGGAGGCATGCACAGATGAGAAGAACATTTTGAATTGAGAACTTGCTTCCCTCTCATTCAATGGTGTATTTTGGCAAGAATATATTTGTCTGGTTCGTTGTGAGCATGCAACTGGACATCTGACACATGGATTATATGACACAAGTAAATTTAGATTGTTTTCATGTACATGTTCATATTGTTTGCTGCTTGTTCAACTTTGATTCCTGTTGAAGTTCATTGTATCAGGAACTGCTTATCTCTGTTCTTCATAAAAACATGACATTAAACAATTTTCTCTGCCATTACTATCAACCATATGAGACAAGTAACAGAAGAAAGATTTTTTGGGTGTACTATTCATTTAAGAAACAAGTCCTGTTATTTACCAGAGTTAATGGGTAGATTTGTATCCTTGTTAGGCCCAAGTACATGGTATGAAATGGAATTTAAGCAGAGTCTTTAAAATAACTACAAAAAGAAAAGAGTAAAATCCGGATGCCTCGTTTTTATGCCATTTTTAACATACATTAATATCTTTTGGAGCATCAAACCCAGTTTTTCCCAAAACTGATTGTACACAAATTGCAAGCCTAAAATTGACAATGGCCTGTCCCAACCTCATGTTAATGTCAGTAGGAATGTACAGACCTTTGTAAAGGTCTCAACAAACCTCTAAATATCTAAGACACAGGTGGGCAAAGTCAGCCCTGGAGGGCCGCAGTGGTTGGAGGTTTTTGTTCCAACCTAGTTGCTTAATTAAAAACCAATCCTTGTCAATTATTTAATTTCATGGCTTGCTAGTGCTTTAACTATGCCATGTCAGGTCATTCTCATATCCTAGATTTTTTTTCCTTTCTCCAAATGATTTGAAGTCCAAAACAGATGAGTTATTCTTAGTGCTTCACTTTTTTCTCTTCACTTTCTTTCCAAGTATTTAATTAAACACAATAGTGGATGATAAATACACACAGGTGTAAATGGAAACAAGCTAAATGGAGAATGGCTGGTTTCTTATTGCTAATAAGGAGCAATTTAAAACCAAGAATACAGCTGTTTAAGATTTAAATAAGCAATAAGGGTTCACAATCTTAATGAGCGAGACAACTAAAGTGAAGCAGAAGTGTTACTTGAGTAGTAAGTGCTTCTTATTTAACAGTTGGGTTGGAACAAAAACCTGCAGCCACTGCGGCCCTCCAGCACTGAATGTGCCCACCCCTGAACACATTTCTGGACTGGCCTTTACCATTTTGCTTTGTTGCTGCTGTTTAAGTATATATATATATATATATATATATATATATATATATATATATATATATATATATATATATATATATATATATATATATATACACACACACACACACACATACATATATATATATATAATATATATATATTTAAAGTGAAAGGTGATCAATTTTGTGGAAATAATTAAATTGCACAGGTCTCACAACAATTAGCCATTTACTGTTGTCTAACTTCCATTGTCATTGGAAAGGGTGTTTATTTTAAACCATCTCACGGGTCAGACACTTTTACTGCTTTTTATTAATAATAACTTAAATATTTCATTCTTTCCCATCCATAATCCTCTTGTATCTTGATCACCATTAATCAGCATGTCAAAGAGTGTAGTACAGACCTGTCTTATCAGTAGACTCATTTTCTAAATTCCTGCTTGTTCGATGTGAAACCAAGAAATATAATTCCTCCAGTGTGGTCTCAGTCAGGCTGTCTGCTTATAACCACTGAGTCATGTACTAAAGCTGTGCTGACTTTGTTTTCTTTATACTTTAAAATATTTTTGTGACATTTGATAATATCAGGTCCTGCCAAAGACTTGCTTATCCATTACTGGGTGATTTTAATGCCTTGCATTCGATATTGCAGGTGTAAGCTGTTTCCCTACAACCCCCTGAACTGGAATAAAGTAGGCTTAAAAGTTAGGTGAACTGTTGCATGTTAGTCTAACTGGCCTGTAAACTGGCTAGATGTGAGTGAGTATGTGTGAGTGGTCTCCCAACCATGATTTTCTACCTTGCTGTCAAGACAAGCTCCCAGTACTCGCATTTCCATATAGTTCTTTCCTAGTCACTTCCACAGTGCTTTAAGTGCTGCTTATATTATTTTGATTTTTCTTTAGTTGCTCTTGACAAAACATTTTGCTAAGTAAGGTTGCATAACATATTAGAAAGTGTCATGATATGCTACTGAAATTCTACAAATATTCTTCATTGCATATTTTTTGCTTTCATGTATACCGTAGGGTATAGTTTTGTTATTTTGCCAGCTGTGAGAATATGTATCCTGGTGTTATGCTGTTGTGAAAGCAATCATTATTTTGTCCAGATCAAATATACTGCCCATTGCTAAATTGCAGAACAGCTGCCTATGGCACCTCCGTTTTGCACCCACCTGCCACAGAGCAATTATATGCAATTTACAGAAATAATAAGGCAAGTGAATAGATTTCAATGATTCTTGCGTGGGCTGAAATATCTCTCCTCAACAAGCAGGTGGACCAATTGTTTTCTGTATCATGGGTACAAGGGATACAAATGGCCACCTTTGGGAGTCTTTCTTCTTCATTGAGATATATTGGGGGGGGAGCAGAGCAAAGGAGTGCACTAAGCCTTTGAGCTATAAAAAAAAGGCAAGATTCATTAAGTTGGGTATAGAAGTCTCTTTTCACCCATGAGCTTGTCGAGGTTTAAAACAATTTTGACATTTATGAATACTCTGAATTCGAAACGTTCAGTTACTGAGGTTTTCTATTGCTCCTTCTTACTTTTCTCTAACTTCTGATCAGTCCTTAAAGCAAACAGGGTCCCAATATCCTTTGTACTTTCTTCTTAACCTCTTTATAAACTTTTCGTGATTGTTATCTTCAACCTTTAATCTAGTGGTATCCACATATGCAAGTCTGTTTAAGGTGTCTTGTAAGCTTTTCCATGTCATGTTACTAATGTTATTTCATAATTACTCCCTTTTTCAATTCTATCTGCTTTTGGGCTAAATGCGTCTGACAGGCATCTCTCGCCAGTAAGCATCAATAATTCTTTTACAGGAAAATTTTGAGCTGGTGGGGTGAGTCGAGTATTATTGCTCATTCTTGCCACTGCTTTTTTATGATTTTTTTTTCTTATTAATGGCAAATTATTTAATCTTAGAAAAAAATAGGTAGAGAAGATGTAATAAAGTAGAATAAAGAACCGCACCAGTTTGTCATTTTTATCCTTGTGCTGTCCCCTACCTTTGACGTGCTGCATTTCTGATTATGTCTCTTAAGCCTGTGTTTGTAAATGTACAGCCTAGTTTAGTAAAGTGCTTTGGAATATTGTGCTTTACAGTATAGAATGATGCTACCTATATTAAAGCTTGTTTGTATGTAATCTTTTCAGAATTTGTGGATTTGAGCTGTAAGAAAGCTTATTTTGGACAGTGTTTTTTTTTTATTTAATCTTTGTGGTATGTATGAGGTCTGCTTTGGTACAAGCATAGCTTGATATTTTAAGTACATGTCAACAATTTGGAAGATCCAAGGGACCCAATAATTCCAAGCAAATGATGGTAAACCCATAATGAGTATAACTCCTAACTCCTTCAATGGCAACCTTTTTTTTCATTGGTTCAGATTTGGGACAAAAGAGCATCCAAAATGTATGTGAAAACTGAAAAGTCTGACTTGCTTTTGGAAATTCAACAAATGGTAGCAAAAAGTGGACCACAATCTGTTCATCAGCATTAACTCCAGTCTCCACAAGTTCTAACACAGTTGGACTGGTGACCTGCTTGAACTCTTCCCATTGTGGTGTTGGCATGTACGAGCTTCCATCTTTTGTCCAGTTTTATGCATGATCCATCCAACCAGGCTACTTCTGTTCATTTTCATGCTTCCCAGTGTTGTCATCTGCATGGATTAACTCAGTCAAATGGCATACTAGTCATGTGATACTTCCTTCCTCCTTTAGCTATTACAGAAATTGCACATCCCACCCACATATTTCACTAGAGTTATTAATTCTCTTATTAAACTTTTCTAGAATTCTAAAATCTTTTGAGTTCAAGATGCGCCTTAGCAGTCCATATTAAATAGCTTGCAAATTTTAAGAAACAGAACATTTTAATACTGCAGAAATTTAAAGGTAGAAAATAATTGCATAGTTGAAGACTAAACAACTAAGTAAAAATGAGGTATAAGAAGCAACATGCAAAAGACAAAGCATTTGAACACCATCAGACATTTCGGGTTCATTTCCTTTTCCTTTGTCTGTCTGCCTGCTCACCCATCTGTTATATAAACTGCATATTGAGTTGCCAGGTTATTTCAGTATAATAAGATATAGGCAACTAGATGAAGTCATAAACTGTCCATATTTCTGACAATATTATAAATTATTTGTGTGTGTTTTTTTTTGAGATGTGGCTGTCTTGTTGGCAGTTACTGGACTCAAGATGAAACCTCAATGTGATTCCTGATGTCATATGAACCTAATACTGTATTTAAACCAGCAGCATTGCATAAATTGTGGCATCCAAGTTTTTTGATTTATACAAAAATCTACATCAAATAAATGAGTAAAACTGTACTTTCACAGAACGGACTTTAATTCTTATTTGACTTTCTGCTTCAAACCTCTTGATTAGCATTTAGGTTATCATTTTGTTTGCAAGTCTTCTGGTCTTTAAAATCTTTTACCTGTTTGCTTACCAGGTCATAATAATAGATGGGTTTAACTGTGTTGGGTTAATAGTGTATTATCATCACTGTGTTATGTGCTTAAATCATTATAAAAATGTATTCCTACCAAAGTAAAAAGATTTTTATTTAATGGAGGCATGACAGTGCAAGAGGTTGTATTGAGTTCTCATAGTTCTTGGATCCCAGTTCAGTTCATGCCCAGAGTGGCTCCATTGTGGTCTTTGAATGCTCTCTCTGTGGTCACTTGCCATTTCTTCCAGGAGCTCTAGCTTTCATCCTCAATCCAAAGAATAAATTGACTGGTCACCCTTGTCTGACCAGTGTTAGAATGCCCTAGAATGTCTTGTCTTACATTTGGCTTTACTGGGATAGGTACCAACTTTTCTGTGTCAATGACCTTGGGAAAACAGGTATTAGAAATTAATAATAAAACTGTGGATTTTAAATGAATATAAAGTAAAGTTGAGGCCTGACTTTTTCACAGTATGATTGGAGCCTGTCCACAAGTTTATGTTTATGTATCAGGGAGAGTGCAATGTGTAATCAAAACAAGGCTTTCCTTTTATATTGGCTAAAACCCCCAACCCCTCCACACCTCACCTCTCCCCTCCTGTGGTGCCATAAATATCAAGAGGGCTAATCCACATACTTGAAGCGTGAAGTGATTCTCCCAAGAGCACCTTGGCCCATGTCACAAACCCCAACCTATATAGCCATTTTGTTCCAAAAAGTGTCCGCCAAGGGTCTATCATAAATTAAAACCACTGTAACAATTTAGTTTGAAAAATACATTTGCTAGTAGAAAGATTTTTATTCAGTTCCTATCTCAGATGGTTTCTGAGTTTAGTTTGAACTTTTTTCTTATATGCAGGCCCTTTTGTCTCCTTCTACATTCCTATACAGTTGTGTGACAACACTAAGTTGGCCTGGTGTGAGTATGCTTTGTGAAGGAGTGGTTGAGGAAACTTAATTCTTGCTTTGATGCTGGGATAAGCCCTAGTTCTCCGCCACCCTGTAATGGGGAGGGGAAAAAAAAACAAGATCTGATGATGCATGGGAGGATGGATATTAATCAAATATACTCATTTTAGTAACTACCAGTAATTTTTAAATGACTGCAAAACTGTCAACATCAAAGCTGATCTGCTGGACTTGAAAGGAAATTGCCCTCACTGTGTATCTGTTTCAAAGACTCTGTGTTGGCAAGCACTCAGTCATCTTTGCTGCGCTCCTCTATAAAACCCTGAAGCTCCTCCAGTCCCAGCATTCAGATTATTCTGAGGACATGACTCTTCTCTGTTGCATTTGTGAGCCAAAACTGTTTAAGCTGTGACATTTTCTCTTACTTTGCATTGTCCTGTCTCATAGCTGTTCTGCTATATTGATTTTACTGTCAGCATTTGTTGTTAAGTAGAGTAAATTAACATTTGGTTTTCTTTGTTATATTGGCTCCAGCAGACCCCCGTGACCCTGTATTTAGGATGTAGTGGGTTGAATAGTGGATGGATGGATGTGACTGAAGGAAATGTCAAGGTCTTTAAGACCTGTTGTCTTATTATTAGAGGGTATTTGTCAGGGATCGTGTAAATCACCCAACACTGTCTTTGGACTTTGCTCCAGTAGATTGGTTGGAACAGTGGACACAACTGGCCAGCCTGCAGTAATTGAATATAATGTGTCCAGAATGATCAGGAAATAAATATGACCAGTACTCATCTGCATGTCCTTGATATTATATATTGATTATAATATTATATAATTATATTATATTATTATATAATAATATTATTATAATATTGTCCTTCAATATTTATAGGACTGCACATTTTGACAGACAGGCTTCATTTTTGCACAATCTGCCACATATTGCAAAAAAAAATGTATGTAGTCTAAAATGAAATATTGCTATGGGTTTTTTAGGTCTTTTTGTCAATTAGTAAAGACATAAATTGAGTCCAGTGGTGGTCACAGACTCCTGTCTGCCTATGTTAGATATGGCACAGTGTAACACACAGACCAGCTACATCTGGAGAGCTGTGCCGGCCAGTGCCGTTGATGAGCGTGCACACGTCACTGTTTTATCAACCCCAACGATGCTTCAAAAGCGGCTGAGACTGACCTGTGAGGCCAGCTGTTGTATTCTTTGGCTTGATGCCTGTGTGCCATGTGGCTTTAATTTAAATTGGTCTCACATTTGAGCCCCCACAGTGCTGCCTTTTGATCCAAGCGAAAGATTAAAAACTGTAAGAGTTCATAGATTTCCAGACTGTCTAATACAGGGGTGCGAACTCCAGGCCTAGAGTGCCACAGTGGCTGCAGGTTTTCATTCTTACCATCTTTTTAATTAGTGACCAGTTTTTGCTGCTGATTACTTCTTTTAATTAACTTGACTCAGGTCCTGAGTGGCATGGTGGCACAGTGGGTAGCGCTGCTGTCTCGCAGTTAGGAGACCCTGGGTTCGCTTCCCGGGTCCTCCCTACGTGGAGTTTGCATGTTCTCCCCGTGTCTGCGTGGGTTTACTCCGGGCAGTCTGGTTTCCTCGTAAAGTCCAAAGACATGCAGGTTAGGTGCATTGGTGATTCTGAATTGTGCCTGGTGTGTGTGTGCGTGCCCTGCGGTGGGCTGCCGCCCTGCCTGGGGTTTGTTTCCTGCCTTGCTCCCTGTGTTGGCTGGGATTGGCTCCAGCGGACCCCCATGACCCTGTAGCTAGGATGCATCAGGTTGGATAATGGATGGATGGACTCAGGCCCCATAGTTCTTTCTTTTTCTTTAATTAGCAGCCAAACAATAATGAGACACAAAACAAGCCACCACATGACCAGCTCCCCTGTGCCCATTACACAATATCTGAAATTAAAGAGAGGTGATGGTCTTGGTAAGGTTGATCTCTCTGGTAACCAAAACATTTTGACGGTGCTCTTAGAAAAAACAGAAAAACAACAGTTTTTCGAAATGTTTGCTCTGGCAGAACGAGAGCAGCAACAAGCCATGGAATTAAACAATGGGTTTAATTAACAGCAAGAACTGGCTTCTCATTAAGATAGTGATTGGAGTGAAATTAGTTGGAGTTTGAAGCCCCAGTTTAGCTGGTCATCTGTTAGCTCGTTTCACATCTCATTTCTGCTAGGCTGTCATTTAATGAAGAAAGGAATCAATTCAGAGGACTGAACTCTTCTAACAGGGCTATTAAAGTAACGGGTTGGAAAAGTTTATTAGCAGTGAAAACTGGTCACTGATTAGGAAAAGGGTTAGATGGGAA
Organism: Polypterus senegalus; assembly: GCF_016835505.1. Lineage (NCBI taxonomy): Eukaryota > Metazoa > Chordata > Cladistia > Polypteriformes > Polypteridae > Polypterus > Polypterus senegalus. The sequence goes on from NC_053162.1 coordinate 136,349,035, forward strand.
AACCTGTAGCCACTGCGGCACTGCAGGCCTGGAATTTGCCACCCCGTTCTAATATATGTATAATATGACTTCCATATTTTTGACTACTGAAAAATGCTTTGTCCACTTTTGACTGTACTGACCGGTATGCTATTCTACTTTATGTTCCTACAGAGTCTGGGTGTTGTCCTTTATGTGCTGGTGTGTGGAGCACTACCCTTTGATGGGCCCACGCTTCCTGTCCTGCGACAGAGGGTCCTAGAGGGCAGGTTCAGAATCCCTTACTTCATGTCAGAAGGTAACATTATTTTCATATCACAGCTGCTGCAAGTGAGTGAATGAGTGTTGGATCGACAGGGAGCCAGTACAGTGGGTACAGAATGGCCAGTAGCCTCAAGTAAAAATTTTAGCTTTGCCTTAAATGTACACTATACTGTATACTGTTAGATTAAGTGAATTAAAAGTTCCTAACTTGTCAGTTTCTTTTAATTGTGTTCTGTTTTTTGTTACTAAGCAAGAAACAATAACAAATCAGTACACTTTGCAAAAAAAAAAAAAAAAAACTTTAAATGGGGCACCCTGGCTGATGTAATTATGGGTGTGTTTTTTCACTGTGCTTTAGGGATGGATACCAGCTTTTACATTTAACTTACATTATTTATTAGTGTCACAGCTTTGTTTCTATGCTAAGTTTTGCCAGATTCATTCAGCAGTTGTAGCGTCAGTCACTGGATAAAGTATCAAAGATGGCAATTTGGGAAATAGTTTCCTAAGCGCATGAGGTCAAGGCAGAGAAACTATGCAATGATGGAGGAAAGGGAAGTAGACATGAGATATTAGTTAGGTTATTACAAGAGATTAAATAGGTAGACCTGTGGGTTAGTGCACAGATAACCAGAGGTAAAGTAATGGTTGCAAGCAATATGCAGAGGAGAAGACATGCTAAAAGTAAAAAATCATGGCTATCTGAGGTGGAGTTGTAAAAAATGTGTGCAAACCTAGTTGAAAATTACTGATTACTGTAGTTGAGTTAGATGTAGCTTGGTGCAGGAGCACATGGCTAATGGAAGAAATAAATTTAATGAATTGTTTTGTTATTTGGTTTTCATGGTGGTAAATTCTAGAAAAGCAGTGCTGTTCGGGCAAAGGTAAAAGTCTGTCAAACATCAAAAAGGTTATATTAAAATATGTTGAATATATGCGGAAATATGTGGCAGAATGTGGGATCTACTGGTAACCAGCAGCGTACTCTAAATTCTTTAACTTTATGGAATGATAATAACTCTACATAGTAAGTTATTTTTAAAGCTACTGGTGCTTAATACAGTAGTATGTTGATTTGCAAATTACTTTGGTGGTGGCAAGTTGCCCACCAAAAGAAGTCATTCCTTTTCAGTCTACAGTACTAGTTGATGGCACAAAGCTAACTAGGAACTCTTTGGGCTTTATCATGAAGGCATCATAACGTTATCACATATAGATTTATTTATTGATCTGAAATGAACAAATTAATCCAAGGTGACATAATCCATAAATTATTGTACACATTAATATTTTTTCTTTACTCCCCAAATTAAACCTTTTCTTTCCTTGGCTTTGCCTCAAGCAATGTCATTTCAGAAGCCTGTGAATTTCACTTAGATTCTCCTAATAACAAAGAGCAGATGCTTTGGAAAGAAAGTGAATCTAATTTATTTTCATATTTCATATTTTTCTTTTGACAAAATTGTATACATTTTTCATTTTCTGTGCATATGTAAGTCAGCACCCTGAGCAGATATGGCATTCAGTCGACCTCCGAAGAGCTAACCCATGTCAATATGCAAAAGGGCATGAGCCCTTACAGTGAAGGTTGTGGATATTTTCATGTCAGTATTCCTTATAAGAAACAAAGTTCTAAAGTTTAAAATGCAGAAACGTCAAAATCACATCACAAATCAAAATGACAAGACGCCCATGAGTATTCCTCTGTTCCATCTAGTCATGGAACTATATGACATACCTGTCCTGGGTGGTGGGCTTTGCACCTTACTCTTTGCTTTCCTAATGGATCTAAAGTTATCTGCATATTCTTTCACATCTAATGTGCAGCCTAACAGTGAGAGCCCCAGGGCATTTGACATGATGCAAATTCAGTGGTTGACTCCTTCATTGGCAGCAATCCAATGTCTCTCTCTCTCTCTCTGTCTCTCTGTCTCTCCCTCTCTCCCTCCCTCCCTCAGCAAAGTCTCGATAGAGACGGAGTGAGGCTGATGTCCAAGTCAAAATGTCAAAGCAGCTAATTCTATTTTAATGCCAAAGTCTGAGATTAAGTTGATCTTTTTACATAACCTAGTGTGTGCAAAAGAACTTGCCATCAGTGATATCAGGAACAAGTAAGGTAGGGTAAGGAGCAGTGAGCATGAGCCTTTGTATGAGGACATAATGTAGAGTGAAGCAGTGTTGTCATCTTACAAAAAGAAGAGTATTAAAGCCCAGTAGTCACTTATCTTATTGAAACCCTGTAAAGGGTACAGGTGCTCCAATGTGGCATTCATTCACTGAGTGGTCTGTTTTGACAGAGCTTTCCAACAATAAAAAACGGAAATTCACAATGTGCTTTCAGATGATCCAGATTTTTCATTGGAAGTCTAATTAGTTGTATTAAATCTTCAATGATATGAGATAATCTTTAAAAACCTTTCTTATCTGATTGGTAGGAGAGACTGCTGCTGGTAGGCAAGTTCCTTTATACTTCTGTGATCATGTTTCACATTTCAGCTACCAAAAGGCGAGCCAGTCTTCTTTTGGAAGGACAAGTTGAAAGGCACCAATCTAAAATAGTTTATATTGAATAATAGCAGATAATACAGTTTAGAAATCTGCCCACACTACAAAGTTACTGTTGACTTGAGACATCCTGATGTCTTTGTGTCCCTTACTGCCATCATAATCTCATAATCAATGATTACTTGTGCAAGTGCTCAGTTTTTCCTCAAACTAATGTTTTGTTGACTATTGGGTTGCAGACTGTGAACATTTGATCCGGCGCATGCTGGTTCTGGACCCTTCCAAGCGGCTGACAATTGCACAGATCAAGGAGCATAAATGGATGGTAATGGAAGTTCCTCTACAGCGACCCTTGCTCTACCAGCCAGCTGTTGTTGAAGGCAGCGAGCATAGGGTTGGAGAGTACAATGAACAAGTTCTGCGACTCATGCACAGTTTGGGGATTGACCAACATAAGACAATAGAGGTGAGTGTGTTTCACATTAAATGTACCTACAAAGCCTAAGCAAGAGACGGTTCTCTGCATTTTGCATAAAGATATTTTTGGATAAACATCTGTGATCTCCAGACAGTCCCAAGGGTTTTGGTTCCTAACATGTGTTCCAGAAGATCATTATCTGGATGCTGATGGAATTTGAAGGACATCTGTCTGCTGTTTGTCTGCTTGCTTATTCAATGTTCACTTTTGTAAATTGTGCCTTGTATCTAAGAGACGACAGCAATTTAGAACTGTACATTTAGCTTACATTAAACTGGCATGTGTGATGCACATGTTCTTGACTGTTTATACAGTAAAAATGATCCTTTTTTCATTTAAAGATCTTCATAAAACTTAAGAGCAAAGTTCACATGTCTGTCAGTCTTGAATGTCTGAAAATAAAAAAAAGGTTAACAACGACCCTTAACTCTGTTCCGTTCTGTTTTTTATCGACAGTCATTACAGAACAAGAGTTATAATCATTTTGCTGCTATTTACTATCTACTGGTGGAACGGCTCAAGTCTCATCGGAGTAGTTTTCCTGTGGACCAGCGGTTAGATGCCAAGCAGAGACGGCCTAGCACTATTGCTGAGCAAGCAGTTGTCAAGGTAGGTTTCCAACATGGGAATTGTCTCATGCCCAGACTGATTCCAAAGTGCCTGTTTGCCTGCCTGTCCTTTTTTGAAACTCGCTAGTTTGAGTGACACCTGTAGACTTTTGTTCTGACCCCAAGCTTGCTTAATCACCCTTAAGTTGACATGCTTCTTTCTCTGGTTGTAGGCTAGTCCAGTAGGGCCCCAGCCCAGCCTCCTACCACAGAACACCCGGCTCCTTTGCCCTCCTGTCCTGACGCAAACCTCCGCTGTTGATTCCTACAGTTTTTCGCAGCCTCCCCGGATTACTGACAGCAGCTTCATGGAGGAAGATGTTAATACCCCAAAGGTTAGTAAATGTAGAACTCAGGCAGCTTATAGAATCCAGTGTGTGTCCAATGGAGTGTTTTCGTCATACTTTTTTGATCTTCTGTCATTGGGCATTTTTACATCTTCCAGACTAAAATTTGCCATGTCATAAAAAAATCAAGAAATTTGCACTATAGCCTGGTCTGAATCCACACTGTCCAAGCTTAGTAGCTCTGTGTGTACAATGTTTGCTATGATGAACTTTACTAACTCTAATTAGGATCTTATAAGGCACAATGTAATGCTGAGTACCTCCATATGAATCTAGTCTTGAGTACCTGATGTACAGTCACCATTAATGCACACATGATTAACTCAAGGCTGGTAGTAGATCCCTAAAGTGATGATCATCTGGAACATCCTTGAATATCAGAATCATAACTTCTGAAAGATGTGTGATTGGCTGCAGTAGCTAGACTGCTACGTTGAGCACTGGTGGGGGTTTTGGGGGGGAAAGTGGTCGTTGCATTTATGTGTTGTAAGAATTAGGTATGAATTAAGCAGTTACCCTAATATTAAGGTTCATCTCTAAAGCACATCTTAATGGGTCAAAACCATAACCTGCGAGGAGAGTAAATAAGTCTGGAGCATTTGGAGTTTGCAAGTCCTTTTGGACTGCAGTTTAATAACCCAGTTATGCTACCATCTGACACGGACCAAGTGGATCACCAGGGTTTACTCTAACATTATGCCCTGGCTCAGGCCCTGGGGTACAAGAATTGAATTTGAGCTTGTTGCTTTAATAGAACTATTAACCAGACGAGTCATTTAACTTACATTTGTTTCTAAGATATCTTCAAAACAATGTTTTACTCACTTTGCAAAAAGATTCAGTTTGATACGTGGTGGCACATTTGTGCTTTTTTCCCCAGCTAAATGGCTTCAGTGACTTATTCCTGCTTAAAATGCATCACCTACAGATTTCTTTTGCCCTTCAGCTATGTGGCTTGTATTACACTGACCATGTTGACGACTCTGGAATGTAGGCTTTGATGTCAGTAATGCTGGGCGTACTGTATTGCATTGATATTTGCAGTCGTAATGCCATTCTGGCTAATAATAATAATTATTCAAATACAAAGGACAATTTAATGTAAGGTCCCAGCTGCATTGTGTGATTTAATAAACCATCGCTGCACGCTGTTAGAAATGCACCCAGTGGGATTGCAGGTGTCTGGCACACTCTTAGTGACGCTTCCTCCATTGGTTGCTATACCAGAGTGGGGAACTGAAAAGTAAAAGCGAGGCTGCACAGCATTTTGATTTGATTTAGATTTTGACTTTCTAACATATAAATCTGGTTAGATTTTCTTTTTTGCATTTTTATAGTGTTAAATTTTGACTCCTCCGCTTATTTGGCTTTATCATCCTCTGCAAATTCATAAAATAAAAAAAAAATCATAAATATTATGATTATGATGATAAAAGCTGAACAGCATTTTGCAGGTCAAAACAAATGGGGTTACCCCACATAAAAAAATAAGTTCTCTGAGGCTGAATCTGATTTTTAACTGCAGTATTGATGTTTTAGAATTACCAAAGAACCTGAGGATATGATCAGTATTATAGGGTGCAGTATAAAAATATGGGCTCATCTGCATAAAATGACTTACTTTTAATATGCAGATGTGCCTTTGTCTTATGGCTTAGGCCTCAACTAAAAGTGAGTCATGTTCCTTTACCTCAGGCTAATAAAGAAAAACACTGTTGAGCACATCAGTGTCCAAGGGATGATTGTTTGTTTGTGTCTTTCTTTATTTCTTTGCTTTGGTGAGAGTAAAGTAAAAACAAAAGAATGTAACACGGACCTGCTGTCTGTGCCTGTAGTATTGTTTTTGACCTCGGGTGACTGTAGCCAATCAACTGTAAACTGCCACTGCATTCTGCACCATCCTTTCTACTTCTGTTTTTTCTGTCAAAGCCCCTGGATCATGTGGGATTAGAGATTCCTGATTTGCTATGTAATGGAAAGGTGCCCTCTCGCTGGTATCTTCGCAGAAGTACATTGTTTTACGTAACCACATAGTCCCCTTTTGAGAAGATGAGCTGACTGCCTGAAATGACAGCTGCACAGAGGGGACAGTGACCACTATGGTCAACTTCAGGAAGCTGTGCTGGCCTTTCTCTTTTTCAGGTTACTATTTTAAATGAATGCTTGTGACCATTTTTGAATCGTATTCTGTCAAATTGTTTTTTCCAATTGAGGAGATTTGGGTGTGTCCTGTCAACAGTTGGTGGGTAGATAGCTAATTGGTCACAGAGCGCACAGGCACACTTACAGGTATGTTAGGTCACTATTGTCACATTACAGAGCACAGTGAAATGTTTGCATGTGGTCTTCAAATGTAAGCATAATCACGTTACCTCAAAACTCCTGTATTCCTTAGCAGAAAATAATGTCTACCTTTAGGGCTGCTACATAGGAGCATTTTATAAAGCTACATTATAAAGCAACCTTTAATGTATATTTGGAACCATTTTAGCACCTCTAGTAAAGTTTTAACTTTTTTTTTTTTAAACAGATCATATCACACACAAGTGCTGAGGAGGAACCTTGCACTAAAGAATAACAATAATCTAATTCAGTCTGAGAATTAAAGCTGGCCACAGAAATCCATATGTCACCATTATTTTTTGACTCACACAGTTTGTTCCTTTTTTTTTTTTTTAATAAAGCTAAAACTCAGTAGCAGGCAGCATGCGAGAAAGGGAGGTAGTGTCCCATCAAGGAGCTTTGCTTTTGTCAGTTCTCATAAGGCCCTGATAGAGCCACCTCTGCATCTGGAAATTTATTTCCTTTGGCTCATGTTTTCCTTGGGGTGGGAACAGTTGTTCTGTAGTGAAGAAATGGGTTTGGTCTGTTTCTCCAAGGCTCTAAAGTCCATTTTTCTGTCAGTCGGCGGGCTGCCTTGAGCACGTCTGCCAGCCTTGCAATGATATTTCCTGCCCCCTGTGTTTCTGGCCTTCTCTCTCTCTCTCTCTGTCTGTGCTTTGCTGTCTGAGGTCCTGAAAAAAGACAGTTGAGCAGGAGGAGTCCTTCAAAGCATATGCACACACACACACACACACACACAAACACAGAGAGAGCTGAAGCAAACCACTTGTAGCCTCTGATGTGCCAAAGATAGTAATGTAACAGCATTGAGCAATCGATTAATATAAACCACACTGAACACAAATAACTCTGAGCTAATGAGAACTTTGTCTGTAGATCAGAAAGGTTTTGAACATACACCATAATACCAAAAGCCTTTGGGGACTGTAAATTTTACATAACTTCTATTAATACAATAGCATAACATTCTCAAATTTGCTTAATTAATTGCAGGGTTGTGGAGGGCTGGAGTTTATTCTGGCTAGACAGGGCACCAACCTTCCTAGGCCCCACTCACATACACCCAAGCTTGAACGAGACTAATTTAAAATCTCCAATTAACTTGACATCATGTCTTTAAGAATGTAAGAGGAAAACTGGCGAACTCCATGCAGATACAGGGATGTGTAAACTCCACTTGGACAACAGGGCAACGAATTTTAAACCAGGGCACTCCAACCATAAGGCAAACACTTTGACCTCTGTGCTAGGGTGTCCCCCTACAAATAAAATGTTCAAGAAACTGCAGCAAAACTTTGTATACATTTATCCAGCTCATCCCTATAATAAGCTTGCCAGCATAACATATTTTCTTCCAACAGGTCTATTGAATTAAAATACATGGCCATTCATTTTCTGAACCTAGATTTTCCTTTGTAGAAAGCCAGGGGACCAGTGCCTACCTCAGCACCATTGAACAAGGACCAGTTCCCAGATGGGGCCATTACAAAGCACATATAGCATGCGCTTCGACATTCTCACTAGATCGATTCAGAATTCTCAGCTAATATATAGTATCATGTATGTCTTTGGGACATTGGAGGAAAGTGGAGTAAATGGAGAAAACCCACACCAACATGGGAGACCATGCAAATCTCCTCAGAGATGCTGACCAGTCTATGAATTGAATCATGGGCCCCTGAAGCTATGAGGCTCCACTCCTTAACCTCCATGTGACTAGTAGATCATTCAAAGGTGTGCAATAGTTGTCAGTTTATAAGTTGGACTAGTAGAACGAGACTGCTCAATGACTACAATGGTATTACTACAGTGTACATGCTAATTAGTTTGTGTCTTTGACAGTTTCATTTAGTTCATTTAGTTGTTGATGTCAGCTGTCCAGTGCTTTATATTCATGTGTGAGGGATTGCAGGTAATGAGGCCTAATGGTTTCTTTGGTAGTTTAGACTGCAAATATATAGTGTTTGTGTTTTGGATCATAAAAAAATACAATTAATATTAGAACATGGTTTTAATTGGAAATCTGTGCATTAACTTCACACGTTATGCCTTTTTTAAAATAATGTGTTTCGCTGGAAGTCAGTTCAGTGAATTAGTGGTCAGGGTGTTGGATTTGAAACCACACTGCATACCTTACCTTCATCCTGTATGTCTGCTTCTTGTTTTTTTCTGATGCTACGGGCATGTTAAGAATGCATTTTTAAAGTAAACCTCATGGAGGCTATAACTGCTTGTTATTTGTCTGTTTATTGGTTTAAAACTACTTTTTTGCTAACATAGTATTAAACCAAGTAAACTCTAACTAAAGTAGAACAACTTGTAGTTAGTTGCACATTCAAATTTTCAAGTGTTTTTCAGTGTGATTATTTAGCTTTCCTGGTATCCAGGTGAAATAAACTGACGTTCAGCAAGCATTCCTTAAAGTTAATGTGTTAATCATGTTATAAATAGAAAGCAATCCAAATTCCTTTTTATCTTGGACATTTGTTAACAACAGAACACCTATAAGTGTGATAATGCAAATGTTAATGTTTAAAAAGAGTTGTTGTTTTTTGTTGGTGTGTTTTTTTTTTTTTGTTTTTTTTAAAGAGTTGTTGCACTGGCCTGGTGTGAACGACTGTGTCTTTGTGTGTGTGTGTGTGTGTGTGTGTGTGTGTGTGTGTGTGTGTGTGTGTGTGTGTGTGTGTGTGTGTGTGTGTGTGTGTGTGTGTGTGTGTGTGCAGGCAGGCACACATTCCCAGTTGTGGACTAGCATTCTGTCCAAGGTTGATTGCTGCCCGGTGGCCTGACTCCAGGAATATTCTTCAGCAACCTATGACCCTGAATGCAAACAAGCAGGTTCAGAGCATAGATTAAGGGGTTGATGTTTTCTCAAAGACTTCATCCTTTAGTGTTACATTTTATATATCTATTTTCTAACATGATTTTCCAGTTAAGAGTTGTGGAACTCCACTAGCCTGAAAATAAAACATTTTTGAAAGCTTCATTTTGTCTAATTCACAAGTAGTAATGAAACCTCCTGTTAAGGAATAATGGCTGGAGAAGATCCTTAACAGTAGTGTTTGCCTTTGTTTTGGACGCCTTCAGTCAGCTTTGTATCTGTCCAGTATAGCCAAGTACAAGATGATCTTGCACGATCAGCTCACTCACCAAATACCAATCATTTATTCATTGCTTAGCTGGACAGACACTGTGATGAGTAATGCTTTGAACAGAATGCACAATTTCCACCAGTGTGATTACACTTCCGATGGTCTGCACACTATCTGTCATTTCTCTGAACATTTCATACACTGGTTAATTTTTGCCATATTCCCATATCTGCAGGTCAATGGCTGTCTGCTAGATCCTTTGCCTCCAGTTATTGTGAGGAAAGCTGGTCCATCTTCCCCAAGTAACATGATGCAGACCTCAATTGATGAAGGCATTGAGACGGAGGACCCAGACTCTAATGAAGACCCCTCACAGGTCTATTCTGCCTTCCAAACCAGTCGCTTTGGCCAGCGCCGGCACACTCTGTCTGAGGTCACCAATGAGATTGGCATAATTCCTGGCCCAGGTTAGTAAAGCGCTGATAAACCAGAAATAGCATCTAAATGTTGTGTGTTCTGCAAGTTGGGATGCTGCTGCTATTCTTGTCATAAAAGCCTTACTTTTAACTTGGCGTTATGTGTGACTGTTTTTCATTCTATAGCAAAGATCTTCCCCCTGGACAACACATCTTTAGGTAGCATGGACTCAGAATATGACATGTGCGTAGTTCACAGTAACCTAAGTCTATTAGAAGACACCCCTTCACTGAATGAAGTGGTACTAGCCAACACATCTGTCACCCGAATGACCCCTCCTTTCATTGGGATGAGGCCAACCAACCCTACCATGCAAGCACTGGCATCACAGAAACGAGATGTGCACAACAGATCTCCAGTCAGTTTTCGGGAAGGCCGCAGAGCTTCTGATACATCTCTGACGCAAGGTAAGTGATCCTCGGTTGGAAACAAGGGCTCTGTGACACAGTGGACCTGAATAGCTGAGTAGATATAACCTGATATGCGAGTTGATCACTGAGCTTGCATTCCATACTGCTGAAAAAGAGAGTCTGATGCATGCTTTGTAATGAGGCAAAAGAGGTCATTTTGTGATTATGATGGGTGGGGTGTTTACAAAGTAACCATGATGTCAGAGACAGCCTTTCAGGCAATGCTGCTCTACAGGATGATATCCGTGTGACCGAAGTAGGAGGCTTTTTTTTAGTGTTTAACGTTATACAACATAGTTAACGTGACCATGAATTTGGGCACAATCTGCTTAAGAGACATTTGGGGTTTTACGTTAAACAAAGATTGTAGTTGGATCAAAGACTGTGTGACTTGACTTACAGACTGATGCATATAGAATATGGATTCTTGCTTTCTTTGCTTTCCTGAGACCAACTGAAAGCACCTTCTGCTTTTATAATGAAGAATATACCTTCTTGAGTTTATGATCTCCCTTCCTCAGAGGGCTGTTGTGTGTCATGCCCCATGTCCATTTGTCTTTACAACCAGAGATAACACACAAGAAAACCAGACGTGTACTGATGAGGTTGTTACAGCTGTTTCCAGTCACTTGCATATACTGTACATGGTATTGTGCAATTGATCTTTAAAATCTTCAAATGCGTTATGGCACCAAAAATCTAAACACATTAAACAACAGAGTTTGTTAGGAACTATTAAATGTATGTTGAGATGCATGTAGATTTCCCTGACTATGATTGCGTCTATGTGTAATTCAATTTTCAAAGCCCATTTCCTGACTTCACGTGCAAACTGTGCTCAGGATGCTTGCTTGCTTTTTCTATCCCAGCGGAAAGATTCTGGCCAGAGTTTAAGGCCGACTCCTGTCACTGGCTAATCGATCAATACATCCCTAATTAAGATCTTTCCATCATTCATTACATTTTCCACACCTGTCTTTGTATCATTTTATATTCAACACTAAAGGGAAAACAACTGGATGTATTTTATTATATACAGCATGCTGGTTGTTGGCACTGTACTGTGCATGTCTGTAATAAGATCATTATATTTCCAATATAGGTATTGTGGCCTTCAGACAACACCTTCAGAATCTGGCAAGGACCAATGGGATCTTAGAGCTGAATAAAGTGCAGATGTTGTACGAACAGATGGGTCCATGTGAGCAGTCTGCTTTGTTGTCCAGCACAGCTCCACACCTGCAGGACCTTCTCGGCCATGTCCAGCAGGTGAGCTTGGCACTTGTATCTGCAGAACCTCTAAAGCAGAGCTGTCATCTTCTCTGCTAAGGCAGAATCTCTTGCATTATAGTGTAAGCCTTTAAGGATCTCTTCTGTGAGCACTCCATCACAAATGCACTGTACTTTTTGGTTCAGGATTCAGTGTTGTTTTTTCTTTTTTCATCCCACCAGGGAGAGGTTTCCCAGCAACCTGACAACATAACACTTTTCCATAATGGAGACCCTCCTCAGCTACAGTCCCGACGGCAAAGTTTGGAGAGCCAGTTCAAAACTCACAGACTACAGGTAACCTATGGTCATGTCTGGGCAGCTGGTCATTGCAGGATGTGATTTACTGAAAGGAAAGAAAAGAGATGTGCTTGGTTTTTTAAAAGGCATACTAGCTAGGGTATTGTGACCATGGCAAGTGTAGCTGCCGAAAGGTGAGGGTGGTAAAAGTGGTCTATTTTGTAATTTTTCATAGCATCAATTCACATAACTACTTACTGAAAAGAGCAAAATATAGTAAATGCCACATTATTGAACATGTTTCACATCGGAAAGATGTCAGATATTGACATCTTTCAAATTCTAGGACACTGCATAGTGCCATTATGTTAATTTGGGTTAGACGACTCACAGTAAATTGTACAGGGGACACATTAACTAACCATATTGGTGAAGTAGAAAAAGGCCAGTAGCACACACAAGGAGAAGAGAGGCGCTTTCAGTCAAGGCTGGGCTGCTAGAATTTGCTGAGATATCTTGGAGCAATGCCGGTAGTGGATGTAGGCAACTTTTTCAACAGAGGAAAGATTAAAGCCATAAGTGTCTGTGGTTTCTGAAGAACAACAAGTACAGGTGTAGAGAGGTTGAGCTAACAGCACAGGCATAGTGGGGATGAGCAAGAATCAGGGTAGGACTGAGAGTAGGAAAAAAAAATGAAAGGTGCTAGGAAATGACTAGAAAAGAACTAACTAACTAACTGGAAGAAATGGCATGACTCACTAAAATATTGTGATGCCATCCAAGTGAACTGCTTTTAATATTGGAGAACACACATCATCAGAGGAATTAGTTTGGAAGTCTTTAACACAGCCTTTCAAATGGTGATCAGTACAGTTTTGCCAGTAGAGTAGGTGCTTGTTTATGTACAGCACATAGAACCTGGTGTTTAACTATACAAAGATCCAAATTGTCTATGTGGTATTTGAATAAGTCGAGGTTAGTGCCTTTCCTACATGAAGGTATTTATACTTTACGATAGACTAATTCTGACATTGGTCTACTCTTCTTATTCTTATTTATCACTAGTTGAAGCTGGAATCTACTCCACCAACACTGCATGTTATGGGTAACCAGCCCTGGACTGGGTCCCTGCTTTTTAACGATCCAAATATCCAGTGCGGTTCAGCTTAAATTTGCTAGTTAGCCACAGTGGCACCGGGAAACTGGAGAACCAAAGAAAAAGCACATACAATTTGGGTCTGCTAATGGGCACACAGCCAGTTCACATCCTGTCAAATGGACTTGTTAAGCTGGCAGCAGCAGCACTAAGCACTGCACCACCCTGTCTATATTATATACGTGTTAGGAAACAGCTTTTCATATCTATGGACATAGTGTTTCTGTAGTATTTTTACAGAATGTATAATACTGGTATTAACTATGTTGAAGTTGTAGGACAATCAGTGTACCGTTTCTGTCATTATCATGAAGAAACGTTCATGTGGTTGTTGGTTCAAATGGGGCATAGAAACCACATAAGTTTAAGCTTCTTTTTATTTATCTTTTTCAAAGCTCTTGACTTAAAAAGGAGAGTTGAGTCATTTTGCTTTTCTACTTTCTCCCCCCAGAAGGCTGGCCTTTTAACTCAGAACAGCTGTCAGGTGTACTGTAAGGAGATTCCACGGAGTCTGGAACAGCAGTTACAAGAACACAGGTACGCAGCAGACAAACGTCATCAAAACACTAAAAGATTTGCTTTTGTCCCCAGTATAACCACCGCCACAACACCCCTCCCTGGGTAGACTTAATTTTATAAATGGCAAAGTGGCATTCTGTGTGGATCTTTTCTTCATATTTTCTTCTTGGTATGGAGGAGAAAGTCATTTTAGGTTGACTGATATCTGTAAACTGGCCTGATGTGAGTGAGCGAGTGTGTGCACTGTATGGGTGACTACCATCCCATCCAGAGCTTATTCCTACTTTTTACTTAGAGCAGAGAAAGTGAAGTAAATAAATGTTGCAGTATTGTGATTTCTTCCCTGCTGTGTTTCATCTGTCAGGAGTTTAGTAGCTCAGCTTCCTGAATCTCCAACAGGCTGCCTCCCTCAGATCTGTTCTCCTACATCAAAGCTTTTGCTTTCCATCTTAAGCTAATGTCACAATGCATGACTTGTAATTGTAGGGAATGTCAAATCTGATGACTGCACTTGCTGATCTAGTTTCCTGAGTATTATACAATGATTAGGTAGGATGTGTCAAATTAAATGATTGCCTAGTAACCTTCCAGCACAGTAGCATAGTTTCACATTTCCAAAGTATCGCAAAATCTCCCCTTTTCCTGACTGCCAATAGCGTGCTGTCTAACAGAGCTGGTACCTTTGCAAAGACTTTACAGGTGCGACAAATTCATCTGCAATCTCTGCCCTTTCCCCCCCACCCCACTCTGTCATTTTACATAAAACATGCAACACTAGTCTCTCCTCTTCTGTGTGTCAGCTCTATAAGACTCATGTTCCTGATTCCTCTTAGCTATATTATATATCCATTGTACTTCTAGTTAAGTGCTCATTGGTTGTTCGCTCTCTGTCACACACACAAGCTCAGCCCTGTGACTTGATACTAAATCAGACCTGTTTGATTCTATCAGGGTGAGTCTCAGGCTGGTTGGACTGATTTGCTGACTACGTCCGACTACATCTCTGGCAGTCACTGGAGTGCCACAACTGCCCCTCAACCTGCTAACATTATGTAAATAAAGTTTGTGATTTTAAAATTGCAGGAAAAGTCAAGTAATGTGACACAGACTTTAGTAACGCCATTCCTCTCCTACCTAGACCCTATGTTTTGCTATATAAATGGTTGTTTGGTTGTATTTTTGGGTAGACTGTTAGCAGTTGATTTCGGCATCCAGAGCATGTGTACCGTCCTAACCAAGAGCAGGGTCACACTAGGCCTCACTTTGGGACTTTCAGACCGATTTCTCTCTTTATTTTCATATGTGCAGGCTACACCAGAAGCGGCTCTACCTTCAGCAGTCTCAGCTGCAGTCATACTTCAATCAAATGCAGATTGCTGAGGGCTCCTACCCTGGACCTGCTCCCGACATGTCTTACGGACTTCAGGACCAGTCTTCACATCAGACGGTGGTACAGTCTACGGTGCAGGCTAGTCCAGCCCCAAATCTGGGACAGTTCAGTCGGGGGCAGCACCTGAGCCCGTTACTGGAGCCTTCAATGGACCAAATTCCTTATGACCCCTTCCACAGTCAGTACCATGAGGTGCAGCTGCAGAGTCCGCTTGGAGGGACCCAGCACCCCCACCCCCAAGAAATGAGTTACAGCTTCCACCCTCATGAACCTACCTTGCTCCCTTCTCCTGATCCCATCTACCAGGAGCCTTATTTGCACTCTCTGCCAGAGTCCAGCCAGCAGCAGATCTTTGCTGGAGTAGAAAAGTTACCTCCCCGCTATGAGAATTTAGCAATCCCAGAGTTGCAGGGCACTCTGTTCGACTGTGAAATGATGGAAACCGTGGACCCTCAGCATGGCTTTGTGCTTGTCAATTGAGTGGCATGCTGCTAATGGCACTGAACAAAAACACAGTATTACCTTCGTGGAGCCAACTGGTGTCCAGAGAAGAGAACCAATGAAGGAGAAGTGAAGACTTTGTGCTTTGATTCTTTATTTCCATACCTCAGTGAAGCTTACCCCAGTAAAAGGAGGTGCCACAGCAGTGTGTGTATACAAAAGCATGGCACAGGATCAGCTAGTGAGCAACAGTTAACAGTTTGTAAACTGAAAACTTTTACACCTTAGTTCAACCTTTCAGCAGTCATTCCAGAGTAAGCAAGCTCCTCAGATGTTTTGTGAGTAAACTGGCATCAGGGATGAGCACTGCCAGCAGCAGGCTGTTAATTGGCAGGATAAAAGAGCATCTCTCTGATCAACTGGCCAATAGTGGCCCCTCCACTGAAAATGCCACCACCTCTTCATTCAGGTATCATAGAGTGCCCCTTGACTGAAGGCAGGTGGCATGCTGTAGCACACGTGTAGCCACGCTGATGGCCAGCACATTAGCCTGGGTAAAATGGACCAGGGCAGCTGGACTGACTTTGGTCACTAAAGGAGAAGAGCTGCCTGTCTGTTAATAGGGCCCACTATACACTGTAGCATTCTGTGTACTCTTGTCAATGGTACAGGCTGCCTTTCTCTTACTTGGCACTTGGAGGGGCTGACACCTTGTACTGGCATCTGTTCTCTGCCTAGGTGTTGTGAAGGAAGGGCTCACTGAGGCTGATCTCTCCAGTGTCTTAGTGCATTTGTATACATAGGCTGTAGTGACCATCTCAATATTTTATTTATATTTAGGGCCCACTCCCTAAGGTGCAGCCTTTGAAATTGCAAGAGGGCAAATACCTTTTGGGAGTGGAATGAAGGCATTAAGCATATTGGCTGGTGTGCAGCTGTTTGGCAAAGCCCTGCAAGCATTGGGCTCCTGGGTGCAAAGGCCGGTGGCTCCTCCAGGCAGCAATACTTTTTCACCAGCTGGAGACGCAGCTTCTCGCGCCTGCACACACACCAGACGTGGCTTCCTTGGAAGCTAAATGATATAAAACTGACCTTTTCCCTGCCAGCAACTGGGGCTGCAAGTTTTCATTTGTGTTGTGGGATCCTGGCCAACTGAAATGGTACAACACCTCACTCAAGCAAAGAGCACAACAGACAGTTTATTTTGGTTTATTTTCTAAATAGGAAAAGAAAGAAAGAAAAAAAAAAACCTTATCAGTTAAACTTCCTACATGGCCGCACTGTGCAGCCTTGGGACAAGACATGAG
This sequence comes from Polypterus senegalus, assembly GCF_016835505.1. NCBI lineage: Eukaryota > Metazoa > Chordata > Cladistia > Polypteriformes > Polypteridae > Polypterus > Polypterus senegalus. The sequence continues at coordinate 136,365,860 of NC_053162.1, forward strand.
CTGCTCCAGAGGTCCGATGCTGTCCTGTGGCAACAAATAAGCAATACTCTTACGAGAACCCAAAAAGGAAGCCTTAACCAGCAGCTGGGTTCCTTATGAACATTCAGCCACATTGCAGCTCACTTCCACCGGCCCTCGAGAGGGCGCGACGACAGGACATGGGCCTCACTTTAATTGTTGTGGACAAACTGATGATGACAAGAAGGATTTTTTTTTTCTCTTAAGGAACACGTTTATTCCTAAATTTGGGGGAAAAAAATATCTCAAAGCAATTTGGGGGGGGGGCGGTTTTAAAAAAAAAAAAAAAGCACCTTGTTTTTTTTGGAGGGGGGGCCAGGAGCAAAACAAGCTGTTCTCTACAAGCACAGTGTTGGTGTGTTTTGATTCATCCTAAACCTATGGCAGCGGAAGAGGACCCTCGCTAAAGCACTTAAAACACTAAAGCGCCAACCGAAGAAATTCCATCACTGGCGGGCAGGACAGCTGGGCTCATCTCTTTGGAGGGGATGCAGAGCTTTGGTTTGGCGGTGAGGACAGGCGTGAGCATACAGCACCTTTCAGGGTTTGCTTTCTGACAAAATGAACACAATATTTCGATATTATGCTTTGTATAAATTAGGGTTTTAGAAGTTGAGGAAAAAAAAACTGCTTTCAAAACGATGTGTTGAGTGTAATAGTTGCTGTGCCTTTTTGTTTATATTATTTAAGAATCATTTTTTTTCTACAAATTAGCTAAAAATCCCATTAATACCAAGGTACAAACCAAAGTCCCTTCAGATTTTTTTTTTGCCTTCCACTGTGTGGATTCTTAGGTATTTCTGAACAATTGCTTTTGGTCAATCACTCTACGGCGTATACAAGTATTAGAGCAATATTTATAAACAATAACAGTGAATGTGTCATTGCTGTTTGTATCATTTCACATAAATGTTTTGGAACTTAGTCCAGCATTCAAAAACATTATTGTTCACCAAAACATAAGCTACAGTGCTGTGGAGAAATAAAAAAAAAGGTCACTTGGTTGCAGTTTTGTCTTATTATTTATATATGACATTTAGTTGTCTCTCAAGCTTTTCTTCTGTATACAGTGGAGAAAATTGAGAGCAGACATTGGTATTGACTCAATAAAACAACACAGCAATCACTCCATCCCAATCCATAAAAAACTACAATGCTGAAGTCTGTGTGTATAAGTCCGGCCACTCTGAACAATCTGATTGGTCAGTTTCAAACACAATTGAGATAAGAAGCGCCCAGAGAGGGAGGTTGACACATATGAGGATACCGAGGAAAGGCAGATGAGAAACACAGCGAGCGCATAATCCCAAGAGTATAGTTTTCACAGTGGGTAATGGTGGCCTATCCACCATTGGTGGTAACGAAATAACAAATAGGAGGTGAGCAAGACACTGAGGAGTGTACACGAGCAATCAAGATAGGAAGCCACACAAGGATGCCAAAGAAAGGGATTGGACCAGAATTGAGGGTACACATAAGGCAACAGATAGCAGATGCGTTTTAATTTATTCCTGTACCCATCTTTGACAAGTTACATAGCTAGTGTGCAATAAAGGGGAACGATGGGATCAGCTCATACGATATTTTTGATAAACCTCTTACATTAAAGCTGAAAGTCTACACTTCAATCATATTGTGATTTCTTCACTTTAAATTCATTGTGGTGGTATACAGAGCCAACATGATAAAAATTGTGACACTGTCCAATACTTATGGACCTAACTGTTCCATGATTGTGCTGAAAGAAGTTCAACTTGAAAAATATGAAACGTATCCTTCAAGATTTTGGAGTTCAAGCCCCGAGTTTGTGGTTTCAGATCCCATCACTGACACCATATAACCACAAACAAGTCACTGCACCTGTCTGTGCTTCAATCGGATAAACAAATGTAACCAAATGTATCTCCGATGTTGTATGGTGCCATGGATGAAAGCACCAGCCAAGTAATAAAAATAATAAATGGGCCACTCACTAAACTGGTGAGCGCAGAGCAAGCTGCGCAAAATGAGGAGGTTTAGACTGTTGACTCAGGAGACTAAAACGAACAAAGGATGGGAGATTCATTCAACTCCAGTACAGGCGAGCTGTCCTGTTGTGCAAGAGAACTGTGATGCTGAGAAACACCCCAGCGGCTAGCAAGGCTACTGGTGGCAGTGAGACACCTCGGTGGGCAGGCTTGAGCACTGAATGATCCAAAGAGAGCATTAACAAGTCAAAGGCGGCAAAGCAAGTCTGCTCCTGAAGAAGATGACAGCTCCTTTAAGGAAGGTCACTCTACTGAATTATATTCTCGGATTGAAAAATCACTTCCTAGATTTGGATGACATGAATCTAACAGTGAAGTGCAGATGAACAATAAAAAAAAAAATTGTAGACGTAAATGTCAGTAGGCCTTTCCACCCTAGGAACCAAGTTACCTGAGCTATTCAATAACACTTCATTAGTTAGTTACTGCTGTGTTGCTGATCTTTCTGAACATAAAATAGGTCATTATACGATAGCAATTGATGAGAAGAATTCATAATTAATTGCAGAATTATGGTATTTGAAGGTTCCTCTACAGCAAGGGTCACCAACTCTGGTCCTGGTGGACCACCGTGGCTGCTGGTTCTTTTTTTAATGAGTGCCCTGTTTGTCTTGCTAATTAACTTCTTGTGAATTCATTGTAATTGAATTGTTTTCTTAAGATTTGTTCACCTGAATTTCTCCATCGTTCCTCTGAATTGCTGCATGGCACCCGAAATATAAATGAAATGTGAAGTGAGGGAGCCAACAGAAGACCAACTAAGTCAGGGCGTGAAACTCCAACAAGTTGCTTAATGAGGTGCCAATTCTTGTCGTTAATTAAACCCGTTCTTTAATTCTGTGGCTTGTTGCTGCTCTTGTGGTGCATTGGCAGACATTTCCAAAATCATTGATTTTCTTTTTTTCTAAGAGCACTGTTCAAATGTTTTGGGGACCTGAGCAGATCACCATTCCTGAGACCTTCATCTTTCTTTATTTTCGGATATTGTATGATGGACACCAGTTGTTTTGGCTTATTTTGTATCTCATTATTGTTTGGCTGCTAATTAAGGAAAAAGAAACAAATAAGGGGTCTGAGACTTCAAGAGCAAGTGAATTCACATTAGTTCAAAAGACATTTATTAGCAGCAAAAACAACTCACTAATTAAGAAAAGGGTTAGAATGAGAACCTGCAGCCACGGTGGTCTTCCAGGACTGGTGTTGGAGACCCCTGCTCTAGAGTGCCTCTTTCATTTTCACATCACCATCTCATAACAGGCTTACGTTTTGAATCTGGAATTTTTTCATCCAGCTGTTTGAGCTCTAGACCGTCCTCAAAAAACTGTCACACACAGACACATCCATTATCGAGATAGCCATGTTTTTGGTACCAGGGGAGATCCGTAGATAACCAGAGTTCAAAATTTTTGACAAATGTAAAACTTTCACTCCTTCAACATAAGACGCTAGGTTATGGTTTGGGGGCACAAAACAAAAAATTAAAATAAAAAAAAATCACTAAAGCAATTGAGGAGAACAACGTCGGGGGGAACGAGTCAGAGTGTTGTGACAACTGTTTTTGCCATCCTCATGTAAGGCTTCGACTGGTGAAGAACCTGTCAACTGGTGTCAGCACAGGCCCTTCCATCATCTCCACTGAAGCTTGTAGCTCCCTCAGAATTCTCATAATTCTCTTGGTGGCCTCCTCTTTCTAGACGATCACTCGGCTTTTGTGGATGGTTTATGCTTGGCACTCTTATAGCTGTGCCACACAGTGGCGTAGATCAAGTTCGTGCCACTCGGGGCGGGGCGGTGCTTCAATTTGCCGCCCTCCAACATATCTGAATATGTTAAACCAAATAGAAAATTAAAATGACGTATAGAGAAAAATTAAGATAAATTTTGCATAGATTTATTCATATATAATGAAACAGCAATAATTTTTATATACATTTTTAAGCATCAACTAGACAAGAATATAGTACAGACGCACTGATAAGCCGTGTTCTGATTATTAGTTTAATATAATTACGCTACAAAAACCAGAACCAAAGTAGGGTACAAGTGATAGGTGGGGATGTTTTCTGCGCTGAGCAAGAATGCATTCAGATTAACAAAATGAAATTATAAACTGTAAATTAGTTGTTTACCTTCCTAGAAATTATTATCGGTGTAATGTTTATTTTTCAACTGCTGTGTCTGATGCAGAAGGACAGTCTGAACATTATTTTTCAAGCATTTGTAGGTAAAAATAAGAGAATTTGACTTTTTTCATACATGAGTGATATTTTTCCAAACCCTGCTGCTTACACACAAATTGTACTGAGCCTTTTGGCCAATAATGCCGTCCCTAAAAATGTGACCGCCCCCTCCACCCGCCCCTAGCTACGCCACTGGTGCCACACTCTTTTCCATTTCTTCATGACTGATTTAACTGGACTCCCAGCAGAGGTGGCCTTACGGGTGTACGGAGCCGAGAGCTGACCAACCCCATGTGAGGCTAGTTACATCAAACGCGGTCACCAGTATGTGTGGACTGTATAAACTTGCACACAGATTTAATAAAAATAATGTTAACATACACTGCATTCTCTCATTACAGTATTCAGCTACATTTTTTGCAAGATAACACGCAGACTTTATCAAAAAAGAATGATACAATTTATTAAAAAAGTGGAATTCATAAATCATGACAATACCACGACAGTGCGAAATGTGATGCGGTGTCATGCAGAAATTAGCAGGGTCTCTTCTAAAAAAGTATAATCCGAGTCTCGATATGCAGGATGTCACCGTCATAATTCACGTTGATGTCATGTCAGCCAGTTATCATTAGCGCTACATGTTTTTGTGCATTGATATTCGGGCTATGGAATGTTTTCAAAGACTTACATTTGACCCCGAAGAGGGATTTTAAAAGGGTTTCTATTAGAAGCATTAAATATATATATATCACTTATCCACATTTTGTTATGTTACAGCCTTATTCCAAAATTGATTAAATTCATTTTTTCCTCATAATTCTACACACAACACCCCATAATGACAATGTGAAAAAAAGTTTACTTGAGAATTTTGCAAATTTATTAAAAATAAAAAACTGAGAAATCAAATGTACATAAGTATTCACAGCCTTTGCTCAATACTTTGTCGATGCACCTTTGGCAGCAATTACAGCCTCAAGTCTTTTTGAATATGATGCCACAAGCTTGGCACACCTATCCTTGGCCAGTTTCGCCCATTCCTCTTTGCAGCACCTCTCAAGCTCCATCAGGCTGGATGGGAAACGTCGGTGCACAGCCATTTTAAGATCTCTCCAGAGATGTTCAATCGGATTCAAGTCTGGGCTCTGGCTGGGCCACTCAAGGACATTCACAGAGTTGTCCTGAAGCCACTCCTTTGATATCTTGGCTGTGTGCTTAGGGTCGTTGTCCTGCTGAAAGATGAACCGTCGCCCCAGTCTGAGGTCAAGAGCGCTCTGGAGCAGGTTTTCATCCAGGATGTCTCTGTACATTGCGGCAGTCATCTTTCCCTTTATCCTGACTAGCTTTCCAGTTCCTGCCGCTGAAAAACACCCTCACAGCATGATTCTGCCACCACCGTGCTTCACTGTAGGGATGGTATTGGCCTGGTGATGAGCGGTGCCTGGCTTCCTCCAAACGTGATGCCTGGCATTCACACCAAAAAGTTCAATCTTTGTCTCATCAGACCGGAGAATTTTGTTTCTCATGATCTGAGAGTCCTTCAGGTGCCTTTTGGCAAACTCCAGGCAGGCTGCCATGTGCCTTTTACTAAGGAGTGGGTTCCGTCTGGCCACTCTACCATACAGGCCTGATTGGTGGATTGCTGCAGAGATGGTTATCCTTCTGGAAGGTTCTCCTCTCTCCACAGAGGACCTCTGGAGCTCTGACAGAGTGACCATCGAGTTCTTGGTCCCCTCCCTGAATAAGGCCCTTCTCCCCCGATCGCTCAGTTTAGATGGCCAGCCAGCTCTAGGAAGAGTCCTGGTGGTTTCGAACTTCTTCCACTTACGGATGATGGAGGCCACTGTGCTCATTGGGACCTTCAAAGCAGCAGACATTTTTCTGTAACCTTCCCCAGATTTGTGCCTCGAGACAATCCTGTCTCGGAGGTCTACAGACAATTCCTTTGACTTCATGCTTGGTTTGTGCTCTGACATGAACTGTCAACTGTGGGATTTAATATAGACAGGTGTGTGCCTTTCCAAATCATGTCCAATCAACTGAATTTACCACAGGTGGACTCCAATTAAGCTGCAGAAACATCTCAAGGATGATCAGGGGAAACAGGATGTACCTGAGCTCAATTTTGAGCTTCATGGCAAAGGCTGTGAATACTTATGTACATGTGATTTCTCAGTTTTTTTATTTTTTAATAAATTTGCAAAAAATCTCATTTAAACTTTTTTCACATCATTATGGGGAGTTGTGTGTAGAATTCGGAGGAAAAAAATGAATTTAATCCATTTTGGAATAAGGCTGTAACATAACAAAATGTGGAAAAAGTGATGTGCTGTGAATACTTTCCAGATGCACTGTATTTATACTGGAAAATATAACTTGACAAATCCGCCCGAACGGGACACGCGGACCTCAAAAGCGAGGCACCCCAAGGCCTGAGTTATATTTCACGCGACGCGACGCATGCTGCAGCGGACGCTCCTGCTACGCAAGCGTTGTACTGTTCATACTCGCACGGTAGTGTAGCGATAGCACTGCTGTCTTGCAGGGAGTCACGTTGCTGGTATTTCCTGCTTGTATTCCACACTGTGCTCCGGTTTCCTTCCAAAGAATATGCAGATTTGGGATTTGGCGCAGCTAAAATGACGCTAGTGTATGTGTGTGCTTGTATTCACCTTGCGATGAGCTTTGGCCTCGTCCATGGACTGTTTCTCACTCGTGCTCAATGCTTGCTGGAATGGACACATCCCTGGATTGATGGATTTAATCAATAAACATAATTTTCAGAGATATTGCGGTAAGGTGTCATCAGAATTTAATGAGTGTTCTAGGCAATTCACAACACAGAGAAGCCGAACCTGTTCTCACCGTGATAATATCTCGCACTGCCACCTGGTGGATTCCTCCAGATTTACGTAAAGTACGCACACAAGTATGAACACTACAACGCTTGCGTAGCAGGAGCGTCCGCTGCAGCATGCGTCGCGTGGCGTGAAGTATAACTCCGGCCTTAGACGCAGGGCCTGGGGGGGTCGCCCCACTTGCCACACCCAAACGCCGCTCTCAACTCCAAGGGATATTTAGTGACCTGGATATTTTGTTGCTTTCATCCCCTGACTTGTGTTTTTCACGAAGACATTTGGTTTGCTGATGATAATGAACCACCACAAGCTGGAAATCCAGATGTTGTGCATTAAAACCTCCGACTACAGGCAGGTGATTTCCATTAAACTAATCCGCCGACTTCTAAAGTGATGAATCGGTGATGATTCAGGTGAGGCACATTAAAGAAGAACAGAGAAGCACCTCAGGGTCCAGATGTTCAAAGCTGACAGAGACAGACCTGTCCACACAGACTCAAGACTGGCATGGCTGCCACTGGTGTATTAACTACTAAATATGTGATTAAAATGTTTGTGCTTTATACTTGTAATCAATTTAGACCACCATTGCACAGACACGTTTTCACTTTGATATTAAAGAGTCTCTTGCTGAATTCCAAAAGGCCAAATTAAATTCAGGGCCATCTTAACAGCATCATAGACCCCTGGGCAAAGTATTACGCTGGGGCCCCTGTTTTGACAGCAAAACCGAAACATACATCTGCATGGGAAACAATGTGGGCCAGTGCCCATACATTAAGACATCCCTGATAAATTCACTGTAGCTCATTGTTGTATACTGATAAGATAGGAAAACTGCCAAAGAGTGGATACTTTTGTAGGCACTCAACCTCTCGCCATAAATCTGCTTTCTGACTTTTGAGAAAATAATGAAGACCAAGCTCACCAACAAAGTGCCCTTCAGTGACACAACATGGCATCCAACTTAATCGATGCAGAGTCCACTCACATACCCAGGGGCCAATTTCGTATTCCCAGTTCATCTGCTGACAAGTGATTTAAACTTAACATAATTATCTTTGCTAATCTATGATTTGTATTCTCGCAAAGCTCCTTATTTTAATTATGGTGCCCTCGTCCAAACCATCTAAACAAAGTTTTGTGGCGATTAGGGCAAAAACGTAAAACGATGCCTTTTATTATTGTGATTACTATTTTTTTTAATTAAGACGTTAATTAGTTATTAATTATTATTATTAGTTAGTAATTAATTAGTTTAAGACGTGTACACTGTGGTACACGTCACGAGATGCTCGCCTTTAATCAGTATCAGCTATCAGTTCTCGGTCACACTGAATTATCAATGGACGCAAACCTTACGCAGTTCCCCGATGTTCTCGCCTGTCTCGTTGTTAATTCTACAAACTAACACCACGCGCTATTCTGTGGTCTCGTGGGATTTTATTCCCCCTCAAGGACGCCGATTGCTGATCCCTGCCTTGAGATCATCATTTCAGTCGAATTACACCGTCATCCATGTCTCCTTCTGTCGCGCTGCAGTCTGCAATGACACTCTGTTGGGGCCTGCACAGCACACCCATTCGGGCTGCCATCTCGCGGCCATTTGTGGAATTGCAGGCACCCCCATGATAAAGTAAAACTGACCGCACCGTAAGAACCCAAATACTTCTAAATGCTGACTTGATTTTCTTAGGACATGAAAAATAAAACTGTATAAAACACCGATGCTCATATCGAACGGTGGCAAGTGTGAAAAACGGTGTTTTGACCAAGAACTGTTCGTGAGAACCCCGGCTATACTTCCGAGCAGGTAAGCCACCTGCAGCTAAGCATGTTCGGGCCCCGCTTCACCCATCCAAGAAAAACTGCTGATCTGAAGTCTGTGCCGGGATCCGAATGCCACAGCGTAGCGACGGGGACAGCGGGCACTAAAAACGCTGCCGTCTTTCCGATGAGCCGTAAAACCTAAGACTTGACCCTCTGTGTTCGTAAAAGATCCGCGGGCATCTTTCGAAAGATATCTATAATTCGTTTCGTTCTCATTAAACGATAAAAAAAAACGTTCTGAATTCAGTCAGCTACAGGTATCGGCAGATCTTTGTAACTCATATAATCTTTAAAAGCCAGAATTATCAAAATGTGATCATATTCGCGATTATCAAGCTCGAAATCAGCGGTGAAGCCAAGTGGGTGGGCACACCATCAATGCTATAAGCCGTTTTACATTCTACATTTTTTGTGGAGCGGAGACGAGCTTTGGGGGGGGGTCCCCTTGAAGGTGAGCGGCTCAAATGATCGACAGTAACAAGCGTTTTCTGGCTTCTGAATGTTTTTGAAGTTTTGTGAAAAGAAGTAACTTTTGACTTCTCGTATCTCCTTAGGGGGTGAACCCCTGTGGTCGGTTTAAGTGGCCTTTACCACTTAAACCAATAGGGGGTCTCTCCATCGTATAGCTATAATCTCATGCACACAATTTGTGAGGGTTTTTCAGGTGTAGACCGCCAAAAATGATTGACCCCCCAAAAAGCTCACCGTCTTGTATACTCAGACATCGCGACGAGTCGACCGCTATTCACCAAAAAATTAAGCAGTTTCAAAGCGCTCATAAGCACAACAAATATTATGCTTAATGAATAAATAGCCGGGCCGTGCGCTGTGCCCCGTTAAGGTAAGAGGGTATGTTGGTGGGCGCTGCTCCACGCTGGGGCTTCTGGTGTGAGGGGGACATTACGGATTTAGAAACGTTTGCATTTAATATTAGTGGACGTCCTGTCGTACGTTTTGTTCACTTTGCTTCTCTAAATAAATAAATAAACGAAAGAACAAAGCGCTGGCAGCACAGAGGCTCTCACCCGGTAATGGGAGCAGGCAATCCGAGCAGCCGCTGCCCTCCACGATGCCCGCTGTCGCGTCACTCGGCGCGTATCGAATGGCGATCGGCAGCCTCCTGAATAATAAAAATGAAAACCGAAGCGAGGAGCCACCATCACGTTTTATTGGGGGGCCAAATGTACACCTTTGTACAAAGTCTCAGCCTCCAGATTGGGTTTCAAGAAGGGAACCTAACTGTAATTGTGAGTAGGCCGTACGCCTCAGCCAATGGCGGGGGGCGGGGGGGGTTGTTATGGAGGGAAACTGGCACGCAAGTCGAAGACTCCGGGTACAGGCTGATCATAAATTGTTCAAGCTACTCCCAGTTATATAATCGCACGACGCCCTCTACACCACGGGTGTCGAACTCCGGTCCAGGAGGGCTGCAGTGGCTGCATGTTTTCATTCTAACCATCTTCATCATTAGTGAGCCATTTTTACTGCTAATTAACTTCTTTTGCCTTCGTTTTAATTAACCTGACTCAGGCCCCTTAGTTGTCTCTTTTTCCTTAATTATTAGCCAAACAATAATGAGACATCGAACAAGCCACCATATGACCAGCTCACCTGTGCCCAACACACAATATCTGAAAATAAAGAAAGGCGAAGGTCTCAGTAAGGCTGATCTCTCAGGTCACCAAAAGATTTTGACGTGTTCTTAGAAAAAACAGAAAAATCAACAGATTTGGAAATGTCTGTTGTGGCCGAATGAAAGCAGCAACAAGCCATTGAATTAAATAATGGGCTTAATTAACAGCAAGAATCAGCTTCTCATTAAGAGATTGGTTGGAGTGAAATTGGTTAGAGTTTGAAATCCCAGTTTAGCTGGTCATCTGTTAGCTCGTTTCACGTCTCATTTCTGTTTGGCTGTCATTTAATGAAGAAATAAATCAATTCAGAGGACTGGATCCTTAAAAACATGGCTATTGAAATGAAGGGAGAAGGAGTTAATTAGTAGTGAAAACTGGTCAATAATTAGGAAAAGGGTCAGAATGAAAACCTGTAGCCACTGCGGTCCTCCAGGCCCGGAGTTCAATACCCCTGCTCTACACCCTCCTAGACTTAGATATAGAGGACTAGATGAGGTGAACTACCTCCAACCCCACCACATCATATCCAGTCCCTTGAGTGGGCCTTCATGATGCAGGGTACGCCACGTGGAGAACAATCGTTTAAGCGTCCAAAATGAGAGATCCCGCATACTGAAACTTGAGGTTACAAGCTTTTACTTTGCCACTACGTTGGGTGCAGTGTTCGTTGTTGGTGCCTCACAGTCCCAACAGAGGCTAACTGCAGCCCCTTGCATTCCTAGTAACACTATGCTTAAGATTAGGGTAGCAGGACTGTTACTCATCTCAAAACATGCAACAGAGTCTAGGTGCGGACATCCAGAGCTTGGGCCCACTGACGAAATTACTGGTTTGCATTACACATCATTGGTGTTATGTGATAACCCCGGTTACACTGAGGTTAGGATTAGGGTTGCGGGAGGGTTATCCAGCTCAAATAATGAGGACTGTCGAGGTAACTAACTGATACTAATGTGGAATAGCTGGCGGTCTGCAGCCAGACCATTGTCATTTGGATTGACATCACCAGGGGCCTCATGTATAACGCCGTGCATAGAACTCGCAATATAACATGGCGGAAGCACAAAAGCCGAAATGTGCTGACGCACAGAAAAATCCAGATGCTGGAATCTGTGCGTACTCCAACTTCCACGTTCTTCCGCTACATAAATCCCGATCAGTGTGAAAACTAACGCTCGTGCACGCTTTATGTAACGCCCAAATCCTCCCAGAATTACGCCTCTTTGAATATGCAAATCAATATAAATCGCCCTTAAGCTCAGCCTTCTGTGAAAAGACAATGGGAAAAGCACGGGGGAAAGTATAAGAATTTCAGCGAATACCAAGTGGAGGCAAAGGAAAAACATACTACTGTATTTGTTCAAATAAGCCGTGGTATAATCAACAAAATGAAGTTGATCGAGTGACATAGCGTGTTGGAGAAACTTGAAAGCTCACGTTCACAAAATCGCACAGTGCCGGAAATAAAAAAGAAGTCACATATCAAAGTCGCCGTGAAAAGCCGAGTTGTAGCCCACTGTCTGAGTGTCATATGAAAGCTTATTAGGGTACAGAGAAAAAGGCACACGGTGGGGAAAAAGCACGAAATGTCAACTTCAATCTCGACATTTCCACTTTAATCACGTAGTTTATTTTGTCATTAAAGCAGAACATCATAAACTTCATCTTAAAATCTTTTAATTAACCAGTTTCTCAAATCACATCGTAATTAAAGTAGCACGTTAAATGCTTTGTTTTGTATTTGATCTTCTATGTGCCTATGTGTGTGAATCACTACTTGCTTCTTAAACCGGCTCTCTTCCTCCAACTGGACACAGAGTCCATTACATTCGTGATATTACAGCTCTCTGAATAACTAAAATACTGAGATGTATACGTGATGTCATTTTCATGATGATAGGAGTTAAAGCACGTTATTAAACATGTGTTTCACTTCGATGAAATAATTTATTGCAGCAGTACTCAGGGACGGCTCTAGGCTTGTGGTGGCCCTGGGCAGAGGAAGAATCGGTGGCTCCTTCGCCCGCCAATGTCAGTAAGGTAGCTTATGCACGGTGGATGGCCACGTCCATTGCAGACACTGCATAGCCGCCTCGTGCTCATGACACAAGCATTTAACTTTTGCCGAAATTTGTCGCTGCGTTTTTAGCTGTGTTGTTATTTTATCTTTCTGTTTTATTTTCAATATATATTGACGTAGCCGTCACTGCAGTCAGTGCTTTTCTTTCCCCAAGTAACCGATCGCCATACAATCAGCTCTGTAATAGAAGTTAAGCCATCTGTAAGCTTAGCGCCGATTCTTCAAAACGTTTACGGAACATTGAAATATCTTCGTAGTACATGTTTAATTATTCTATCGTTAACGACACTCCCAGTGAAGAATATAGATTATTTAAATGAAGTTAAAGTTTTATCTGTATAATAAACATATTTTGCTGCATTTCACCTTAAAAATGATATCGTCATCATATGTAAATACGCGCTTTATAAAGTGGCCCAGGTTGTGAGATATTATAACTGTAGTGCAAGTTTACAGTGGGGTGATTGTACTTATAAGTACAAAAAGTTCTACAAGGAGGAGTTGATTGAGTGCATTTAAAGTTCTTGGGATTAAACTTTTTCTGAACCGCGAGGTCTGTACAGGAAAGGCTTTAAAACGTTTTGCAGTGGCTGAGACAGCGTGTCCTTAAAGTGACTGTATACCGATAATTCTCTTTACGATCAGCTGCTGCTGTGATTCACACTCAGATACAGTGATATAAATACTCCGAGTGGTGCAGTGAGAGAAATATGGAAAAAGATGATCAACTCCTAACGGGAGGAGCTGAAAGAAGAAGAAGAAGAAGAAGAAGGTGCAGTGAGAGTAACAACACTAAAGCAGTTATGGCGTTTGGAATACTATGGCTGTTCCCTGGACCATTATATTGTTACGAGTTAATTACAATCAGATGCGTTACACTAATAAACAATATGCGGTTAGTTTCTGTGTATTTATAAAGCCACGTCAGGAAAATAATGAGCAACCACACAGGAACAGTAGCACTGCTTTGACGCTGGGTGCCGCCAGTCTGCAAAACCGAGCGGAGAACTTGCGTACCACAAGACATGAGGTACCGTGGAAAAGTGCATGGCTTTACGCCAAGTGTAGGTTTTATACATCGCGATTTGAACGTGGAAAAGTTCTTACGCAACATTTCTGTGTCCCAGGTGTTTCATTATGAGTCTGGTATCTCTGCAGCCCAAAGCATCCATTCTGGATCTCCAAGTACCTGGAGTTGACTTAATGGACAGTTGTCATTATTTGATTCAGATAACCATCCCTTAACCACACTGTCACGTTGGGGAGCTCTGGAGGTCTACAGGAAGACACTACTGGCGCACATTGGTGTCAACCCCACCTACTAGAAGCTCCGGAGTGGAGGCTATCCTCCAAGCTGCAGAGATGATTCTTGTTTGTGAATAACGTGGGTGTTCTGTGCTGTTTTGTGACTGACGTCATACACATACACACACATTGTGGGCTTCAGTTGAACTCATGTCCATACTTTCCGTAAGCACTTTTAATTCGAGTGCCCTTGGCAGACTATTTAGACGTCATAGCTGCAGGAAGCATCAACATGAAGGCCTCGACTATGGACACAATGATAGGTTTAAGCAAAGTATTTCTTTGCAAGTTCCCCTTTAAATATTGCATGAATGGGAGACTGAGCTTGGGGTGGGCTTTACAGTTAACTGTACAAGACAGAAGCAGCTGCAAAGCATTAAACAAGAGTGAAAAAGCTCAACACAAACCCAAGGCAGGCTAATTTACATTCATATATAAATGCCTCATTGACATTGCAACGTAAACAAAGGAGCACAAACTCCAGCTCAACCTGGCAAAGATGGACCTTCTCTCAGCTCAACTGTCTATTCTGTACACCAACTCTGTTCAGCAAGGCCCATCATCGCTAATATCAGCAATGTCAGTACACAACCTTGGGGTGGTGATCAACAGCCAGGTGTCCTTCAAGGACCATGTTGCTGCAGTCACTTGGTCTTGCAGATTCACTCAGTGGAATATCTGAAAGATCAGACCGTACATGACAGGATGCGAAGCAGTTTCGGGTGCAGACTCTCGGCTCGTCACGTCACGACTACTACAGTTCTGTGGTGACAGGAGTCCCGACATGTTGTCACCCAAGTCGCTGCTGGTGTTCAACCACCCAAGTTTGACTCCTCTGTTCAGATCACTAAACTGGCTTCTTGTAGCAGTGCATATTAAATTCAGATCCTTGATGCTTGTCTACAGAGTGGTCAATGGGTCAGCGCTTGTATTTAGCATATGGAGAAACTTGTGAGGTCCTACGCATCTTCACAACCACTCAGGTCTGCTGAAATCTCAGTCCAGACTGGCTGGTGGACTGAGCTGCCCACCTCCTGGTGTTTAAGAAGCGTTTGAAGACTCTCGGTTGGTGAATTTCTGCCCAACTTAGCTGTTAGATGTTTGGACCTGAATTGTAACTCGCTGGTATTTTGTTCTGAGCTCTCCCCTTGTCCTGTAACACTTGTTCCCAAACAGTCCCCCAGACTGAGGTTTACTTGAAAACATTGAACTTTTTTTTTTAAGTTGCTTTGAATAAAAGTGTCTGCTAAGCAAATTAATGTAAAATGTAATTTAGTGTCAACATTCATGTGCTTTTAGAAATATGGGCTCTTTGACTTCAGCTGGCGGTGTGGTTCATCATAGACCCATTGCTGTGCAAAGAGTCATCTCTTTGCATAAGAAGTTGCTTCTTCAGGTTGTGATGTTTCTAATATGTAGTATTTGAATTGTGTACCTAGCAGGATAGATACAACAGATCAAGAAAATCTGAATGTAGCCTGTGTTATTGTATGCAGCAATAATATTTCACACATCTGTTATCACCTAGGTCTTTCTGGAAACTTCATGGGGATGGTTCTTTTGGAAACCAAAAACGGTTTTGCTCTGAAAAACCACTTTGGCACCTTTATTTTTAGGAATATGGGACTGCAAGGCCCTATTCTGCTGCTAAACTCTGGTCATAGGAAAGATGTGCCTACAGTTCTAATCTTTGCGCCACCGTGCCTCCCTTTACTGCATCTGCAATTCCGTTTAAGTAGATCAGAGGGAGTGGCGCTACGGCAGCATGTTACGCTTTCACACCCAGTTTACTATTCCGAAAGGTGACGCGGTTTGTCCAGTGTGTGTATGACGGGGTTGTGGGGTCAGAGGGATGAATCTACAGAAGAGGTGCTCACGATCATGGAGAGTACACAGACGCAGTGGGTTGTTAGCTGGAGGGAGAGCCGACACACGACAATGATCAAAAGGCTTCAAACTGTCAAAACAATGCGAATTCCCCAAGTCCTCACAAAAAGGCTCTCTTTTATCAAAACGTTTGTGCTTGTATGTGTTACCCGAGGTGATCTTTTCCAGAAAAGAGTGGTGGCATGAAACTCGATCCTCCTTGTCAGCGGCCCTATCTATGTACGGAATTAAGCACCGTGCCGGTGATCACACTCGTTCTACTAACTGCAACTTTAGGGTCAGGCAGAAACAAAACCACTTAGTCGGAGGGCTCTGTTTCTGCAGAAAGAGAAAGTGTGGATGCATTTGACCTCATTTGCTTTAGCACGGATAGAGTCTTAGGCCGCTCCCTACTTGCATCTCAGTCCTCAGCCGATCTCACACTGGTGCTGCTAAACAGCAGGCATCTGCAGGCCGCTTGCAAGGATATGTGCCCGCCTGCCGAGCAACCGCGCCCCGCCGAGCACCGTGCACAGGCGATCACCTGCAAAAATAATAAAGAAAAAAAAGCCGCAGCGTTTGCTTTGCACGCTTCCTGCAAAGAACCGGCGCCAGTGGCTTTCTGAAGCACAACCTATTGGTGTTTTCTGCGGGCAAGAGCGAAACCTCTGCATACTATCATCATCATCATCATCGCTGGTCAGCCTGCAAAGAAAGAAACGCCCTGCTGTGGAGTGTCAGCACTTCACCAAACACCTATTTCAGTCAAGCCCCGCGTAATACAATGCCTTTCTGAAGCATCTGACACTTTGCGAAGCACAGCGCTATTTGAGAACACAGGCGCCACGGGACATACCCAATGAAAATGACAACCTTCACGAAAAGATAGTCGGTAGAGCCTGGGGGTCAGCAGAAGAGAAACACGAGGAGCTGAAATCGACCATAGCGGGCGCAACACATTCAGTAGTGGGCTGGTGGCTTTGGTTGGGATGATGGTTGAATATTCCGCCTCCACCCTTAACCAAACCACCAGCGGTCCATTCTGATTGTCCTTGCGCCTGACCACTTGGCCACATGGAAGCAATCGATACTTGAAACTGACATAACGGAGTATAAAACAAACCCGCGGACTGCTCACTCAAACAAACTGCTAGTGTATATGGCAGCTGCCAGCGTGAGCTCCGTGCTCCAGAATCAACCGTTTCCTGTAACTGAACAGGCATCAGTGGTTGTCATAGCAATTATCCGTGGGCATGACGTCAGAACATCCTAACCTCCCAACCCCCCACGTATCCTCAAGGCACAGTGACGCAGACTTGCACTTAACACAGAAGCCCAAGTTGCCGTTTCTCTTCTTTTAACCTTGATGAGATGACCTGCTAGAAAGGCAGTCCAGAAGCAAAGGACAGGCAACAAACCGATAATGACAAGGCGACAGGTGTACATCTATTTACCTTTGGCGACTCAGTGAAAGCCTGAGCCTAAACCAGTAAGGCACCTTGGACATTTGTCCTCTCTTTACTAAATACTCACATTTAAATGGGGCCAGTCGGCCAAACCTGTGCACCCTTGGGATGGGACAGTAGACTAAAGTGCCTGGAAAAGAAACACCAGGAGAAGTCTGTGATATATTGAGCCATCCAAAGATAACAAGTAACATAAACAAGAGACCCTCAGCTTGGTCTGCAGTTTTATCTTTTATACAGATATACACACACATATTTTATTATATGCAAGGGTTTTATTAAAGAGGATGATACAGTGCATCCAGAAAGTATTCACAGCGCATCACTTTTTCCACATTTTATGTTACAGCCTTTTTCCAAAATGGATTAAATTAATTTTTTTTTCCTCAGAATTCTACACACCATAATGACAATGGGAAAAAAGTTTACTTGAGATTTTTGCAAATGTATTAAAAATAAAAAAATTGAGAAAGCACATGTACATAAGTATTCACAGCCTTTGCCATGAAGCTCAAAAATTGAGCTCAGGTGCATCCTGTTTCCCTGATCATCCTTGAGATTTTTCTGTAGCTTAATTGGAATCCACCTGTGGTAAATTCAGTTGATTGGACACGATTTGGAAAGGCACACACCTGTCTATATAAGATCCCACAGTTGACAGTTCATCTCAGAGCACAAACCAAGCATGAAGTCAAAGGAATTGTCTGTGGACCTCCGACACAGGATTGTCTCGAGGCACAAATCTGGGGAAGGTTACAGAAAAATGTCTGCGGCTTTGAAGGTCCCAATGAGCACAGTGGCCTCCATCATCCGTAAGTGGAAGAAGTTCGAAACCACCAGGACTTTTCCTAGAGTTGGCCGGCCATCTAAACTGAGCGATCGGGGGAGAAGGGCCTTAGTCGGGGAGATGACCAGGAATCCAATGGTCACTCTGTCAGAGCTCCAGAGATCCTCTGTGGAGAGAGGAGAACCTTCCTAGAAGGACAACCATCTCTGCAGCAATCCATCAATCAGGCCTGTATGGTAGAGTAGCCAGACGAAAGCCACTCCTTAGTAAAAGGCACATGGCAGCCCACCTGGAGTTTGCCAAAAGGCACCTGAAGGACTCTCAGACCATGAGAAACAAAATTCTCTGGTCTGATGAGACAAAGTTTGAACTCTTTGGTGTGAATGCCAGGCGTCACGTTTGGAGGAAACCAGGCACCACTCATCACCAGGCCAATACCATCACTACAGTGACTAGTCAGGAAAAAGGGAAAGATGACTGCAGCAATGTACAGAGACATCCTGGATGAAAACCTGCTCCAGAGTGCTCTTGACCTCAGACTGGGGCGACGGTTCATCTTTCAGCAGGACGACGACTCTAAGCACACAGCCAAGATATCAAAGGAGTGGCTTCAGGACAACTCTGTGAATGTCCTTGAGTGGCCCAGCCAGAGTCCAGACTTGAATCCGATTGAACATCTCTGGAGAAATCTTAAAATGGCTGTGCACTGATGTTTCCCATCCAACCTGATGGAGCTTGAGAGGTGCTGCAAAGAGGAATGGGCGAAACTGGCCAAGGATAGGTGTGCCAAGCTTGTGGCATCATATTCAAAAAGACTTGAGGCTGTAATTGCTTCCAAAGGTGCATCGACAAAGTATTGAGCAAAGGCTGTGAATACTTATGTACATGGGATTTCTTAGTTTTTTTATTTTTAATAAATTTGCAAAAACCACAAGTAACGTTTTTTCACGTTGTCATTATGGGGCGTTGTGTGTAGCATTCTGAGGAAAAAAATGAATTTAATCCATTTTGGAATAAGGCTGTAACATAACAAAATGTGAAAAAAGTGATGTGCTGTGAATACTTTCCGGATGCACACTGTGTGTGTGTGTATATATATATATATATATATATATATATATATATATATATATATATATATATATATAAATAAGGAGAAAAGTGAGTCATGTATCATACAATAGGAATAAAAAATGAAGGTTACCACAAACTGCAAAGTGTCATCATCAGAGGCAAATGATTAGACATACAGGAATCAAAGGCTATATATTGGTGGTGAAGGGTGGGGACGGAGAGTGGATTAGTAAAGTGGTGTTCTTTAGGTGTTGGTCATAAAGTCTTTTTTTTTTATTATTATTATTTAGACGTTCTTCTTTTAAACATGCATATGCTGGGTTCAAGTCCAAGTGTCTGTTAATGGCGTTTTCATTAGAGAGCCACGATTCAGCCAGTGCCGGAGAACCAACATTCCATAGGAAAAAAATATATATACGGTAACTCACATCACATAATCCACACGTTAGCCATTTGTATGGTCAAACATACAACAAATATGCAGTTTTTGTTAAAATATTAATACTTCTGGAAAAAAATAAACAGGAAAGACCCATTCCTATAATACCATGCGAGCGAACTGAAGATCCATCCTCATTCATCTGTCAAGGATTCTCTGTTCAGTTAAAGAAGATATGATGATATCTTTGGTGTTGTCCAGTGGTGGTCATGATAGATGACAAAGATTTTGGCTCAGCAGCCCTCACCATGTAAACATCAGCCTAGTGATGCAAAGAGACAACTGGGTGACACTGCTGCTTTATAACAAGAGACACAAGGCTCGAAAATGACAGTGGCGCTAGAACAACTGACTGGGTAGCAATATGGCCGGCACAGATTCTCTTTAAAGCACCAAGCCTGTGACATTTAGAGGTGTTAGGATGTAGCGGGTTGGACAATGACTGACTGACGTTTAGAGATCTCTAAATTGATAGTGTACAGTATGTGCATCTTTTAAATTATTACGCTCCAAATTTAATCTTCAGGTAAATACCTTTTTCTCTCTTTTCCAAATTAAGAATGTTGCCAAAAAAGAAACATAGCCAGCTTCCCTCAGCTTTCACCTGCTGCATGTATTTGCTAGCTAGTTTGGATGAAGATCCAGACAGCATCTACAGAGTACATTATCAGCGTTCAGAAACCTAACTCTTAATAATCTTAAGAAGGCAACGGGAAAGCAATGTCTCAATTAAAATCTGAGAAAAGCAATGGAATTCAGCCATTTACAGTATAACAAACATCAACATATGCCCAAATTTAAAAACTAAATTGTTCATCATTCAAAAAAAAATCTCATCTAAAATATACCCAGGGTAAGATCCAGAGGTCATTAAGTGTCTGCATTGCTGAATCACATTGGAATGAATATCTTACAAGACCTTCCTCAAAATGGTGTCTCTTTGATAACCTTGGAATTCAAGTAACTCCTAACATTAACAGTAATATCTGGAGTAATATTAGAGGGGAAAAGAAAAAATCAATTGGAATATCTTATACCACACTTACTTGCGTGACGTCTGAATCCCAATCCAGCCTTCTACAACTCAGTGAGAAAGCGAGGTACAGTATTATGTCATCTGAAATTGGGGGGGAAAAAAAAATCAAATTATCTTTAAAAAGAATTTTCTCAAAACTTTTCAGGACTTGGAAAGCAGGCATTCATGTAATAGTAAAGTACTCAGGCTGGGTGTGCGCAGAACCTTTTACATGTTATTCTGCATAAAGACACCATTTTAGACACAACTCTTTAGTCATAACAGCTCTCAGTCTGGTTGGGTTGAATGCAGAGATTTAGGGTTAGTCTTTCAGCATATTTCTGTACTTGCTATGTTATTTTTTTTTTTTTTTGCTTGATTGGGTGGGGTGCTTTGTTATGTTCTGTTTTAAGAAAAAACAAAAACATAAAATCCAAATGTGAACTACAAACACTTCTCTTTAAGAGCAGTCCAAGAAAGTCAAACACAAAAGTCTTCAAACGCTTCTTAAAAATAAAATAAAATGTAAGATTTGAACACTTCCTAGCCAGTAGGAAAATAGGCTTTACTTATTTCCAGATATTTCATCTAAGAAAAAACAAAGTAGGATGAACAGCAGATAAATAGTTTTTTCTTGACCTCTTAAAAAGTCCCAATCTTTTTTAACAATAACATTTCTTTCTGATATAACAGTCCTTACATATGAATAACGCTGTAATAGTTTATAAAACATGGGAAGAGGAGAGGCACACGTAGTTAAACAATACTGAGCACACTGCTGTATTGTGCGCCTGTGGACCTTTTACTTGTTTATCACTGAACGTGCCCTTTAAACAGCACTTGTTTGCACATCAATGGAGGGGTCCTGTATCTGCTTAACTTGGTGAACCTTTAAGAAAAGTCGTCACAGAAACAACGCAAGAAAGTAGAAAAAATGGCATTTTAAGAGGCAAAAACTGGTAACAAATTGAGGTTGCTGGTCTATCAAGTAAATACTGAAAATGCACAGCACTCTTTTCTTTTCCAAATGTCTAAAGATTACATAAAATCTATTCATTAATCACCAGAGTGGAGGTGACAAATTGGGTAAGTAGCCCCATGTGTCTCTTACCTTGTTTCAAGTTTATGTTGGCAAGATGACATGACAGACTTTCTTCACTATTTTACTTCAGTGTTTTAACTTGTAATGGTCTCTCAGGACTGACTGCAAACAGTAACAAAACACATTTTCTTGTAGTTGATTAGTGACAAAAATGTTAGGATTTCACTAGAAACATGATCACCAAACACAGGATGAGACTGTTTCCCATATACAGTCATATATATAATAATTTTTCAACAAAAAAGATAACAGTGGTATATCTTTCATTTCCTAGGAACATCTGAGTACTGGGGTGTTTTCCGAACACAGATTTTTAGTAAAGCAGTATTTAGTCATATGAAATTAAATCAAATGTGAAAAACTGGCTGTGCAAAAATTTGGGTACCCTTGTAATTTTGCTGATTTGAATGCATGCAACTGCTCAATACTGATTACTTGCAACACCAAATTGGTTGGATTAGCTCGTTAAGCCTTGAACTTCATAGACTGGTGTGTCCAATCATGAGAAGGTATCTAAGGTGGTCAATTTCAAGCTGTGCTTCCCTTTGACTCTCCTCTGAAGAGTGACAGCATGGGATCCTCAAAGCAACGCTCAAAAGATCTGAAAACAAAGATTGTTCAGTATCATGGTTTAGGGGAAGGCTACAAAAAGCTCTCTCAGTGATTTAAACTGTCAGGAATGTAATCAGGAAATGGAAGGCCACAGGCACAGTTGCTGTTAAACCCAGCAGGTCTGGCAGGCCAAGAAAAATTCAGGAGCGGCACATGTGCAGGATTGCGAGAATGGTTACAGACAACCCACAGATGACCTCCAGAGACCTGCAAGAACATCTTGCTGCAGATGGTGTATCTGTACATCATTCTACAATTCAGCACAATTTGCACAAAGAACATCTATATGGCAGGGTGATGAGAAAGAAGCCCTTTCTGCACTCACACCACAAACAGAGTTGCTTGTTGTATGCAAATGCTCATTTAGACAAGCCAGATTCATTTTGGACCAAAGTGCTTTGGACTGATGAGACAAAAATTGAGTTATTTGGTCATAACAAAAAGCGCTTTGCATGGTGAATGAAGAACACCACATTCCAAGAAAAACACCTTCTACCTACGGTCTAATTTGGTGGAGGTTCCATCATGCTGTGGGGCTGTGTGACTAGTTCAGGGACTGGGGCCCTTGTTAAAGTTGAAGGTCGGATGAATTCAGCCCAGTATCAACAAATTCTTCAGGATAACGTTCAAGCATCAGTCACAAAGTTGAAGTTACGCAGGGGTTGGATATTCCAACAAGACAATGACCTTAACAGTCTAAATCTAAAAAGGCATTCATGCAGAGGGAGAAGTACAATGTTCTGGAATGGCTGTCACAGTCTCCTGACTTGAATATCATCGAAAATCAATGGGATCTCTCTGGAGAGACTTTGTATGGAAGAATGGTCACAAATACCTCCATCCAGAATCCAGACACTCATCAAAGGCTATAGGAGACGTCTAGAGGCTGTTATATTTGCAAAAGAGGCTCAACTAAGTATTAATGTATTATCTGGGTTGGGATGCCCAAATTTATGCACCCGTCTAATTTTGTTATGATGCATATTGCATATCTTCTGTTAATCCAATAAACTTAATGTCACTGCTGAAATAGTACTGTTTCCATAAGGCATGTCATAAATTAAAAGGAAGTTGCTACTTTGAAAGCTCAGCCAATGACAAACAAAAATCCAAAGAATTAAGAGGGTCTCCCAAACTTTTTCATATGACTGTACATTAGTTATTAAAATACTGATTGGCAGCAACTTCTTCAGGTGTACAGTTACATGTAGCAAAGCTAACAGTTTTCATTAGTACCAGATTTTACATGATACAAAGCCATGCATTTTTATGCTTCTATTCACCAGCTGGTTAGATGGCAATGTCTGTCTCTCTAACCTGTGTAGGTAAAAACTTGTGTTGCTTCAAAAGCTTAGAGATTGAAACAGCAGCATCTAGTGGCATGCAGTGTAACTACAGACAGCATATGTTCAAATAACACAGAGTGCCTGAAATGTGGTAGTGCGGAGATAAATATAATGAAAAAGATAAACAATGAAAAGAGAATGTATCATTGACTCTTTCTGGTAAATTTAAAAATGCATAATGGTTTAAATCATCTAAGTG
The DNA here is from genome assembly GCF_016835505.1 of Polypterus senegalus. NCBI lineage: Eukaryota > Metazoa > Chordata > Cladistia > Polypteriformes > Polypteridae > Polypterus > Polypterus senegalus. Next base: position 136,389,701 of record NC_053162.1, read on the forward strand.
GTTCTCAAAAGGCACACCATGAACATTATGGAAGTAATAACCTCTGTCTCCAAGGCCCCACCCCTGTTACCTGGAGGAAAAGCTTCATGTGAGCCCTGCTTTTACATGGGGGTAAAAAATATCTTCCCAGGAATAATTTCCATATTTTTTTACAGTGCGCCACAAACAAGAAAAAAAGTTTGAAAACCACTGCTATAATGTATTATTTTTAACACAGCAATCTACTTGTTAAATTACTACCAAAGTCTTATATGGGGAAATGTTTCTCTACAGGAACCAAGAAACTGTCTGTAGCAATATTTTAAAAAAACTAAAGTGTGCAAAAAAGAAAACATGAAAATACACTTTGTGCTATGATTTAATTAATGCTCCCGACATGGTAGCACAGTGACTAGAGCTGCTGCTTCACAGATTTAACACCTCATACCCAGTTGTGTTCTGCGTTACGTTTTCCTTCTGCATCCCAAAGAAAAATATTAAAGTTATGAATTCTCACCTGGCACCATGTGCACAACTGACCCCTAGGATGGACTGCTGCTGCCAGTCAAGGCTGGGTCTTTCTTTGTGCCTAATATTGCCTGGATAGGCTCCACCATTTGACTCTGAATGATATTAAGTGGGATCAATTCAACTAAGAAATGTTAGGGTTAAGACTAAATCTAGAACAAGAGAACGAAATGCAATAACCAGATAAAGCGATGATTTTCAGTTGGGAACTACAGAAATTCTCATTGCATCTCTGTGTTTATATACTCGTACTGCTTAAATAATTTTAGTTTATCATCATGAGTCACTCATTCATTTTGTAAGATGTTAAACAGTATTTCAGACACTCGATTTTAGATTTTTATCATCTATGGAATCCACCAGAGCACTTGCACACTGCCTGCACAGAAAAAATAAAAAAATAAATAAATAAAAATCACAGATGTGGTCAGAACTGGTCATCTACAGCTGGTATTGATGCTATCAATGGATTCAGCTCTAAGTAAAGTTGAAAGTAGAATATTTATGGGTTGATAAGGGGTGAGAGAATATGCAGACTTTGAGATAGACCAAGCCAGAGAGGAGCTTTAAACCACCGCTACTGATGATGATCAACTTAATCCTTTTGGAATCATCTACATTGGTTAAGAGTCTGTGCCGTACCTCCATGAGAACCGTGAAAGCTGCCTAGAATATTTTACACAGACAGGGTTTAATACCATCAATCTGGGCTTGAAATAAATGTCTGCTCACATCTGTGAATAGCTAGACACAATCTCTGCTTCTGGTAAGCAGATGAATTTTGGGGTCTCTCCAAGTTAGTTAAACATAGTAAAATAATATCACCATTTGAGAACACATCTGTTGTCCAAATAGCTACTTACGGTTGGTCTGCACCATTATAGTGCTCTGCATCCCTGACTAAAGTGACTACATTGTAAAAAGAGGACTCCCAGAGGTCACAGAGAAGAATCAGCTCATTTCCATTGGAAGATTAAAACCAATTTGCTGCTATGGTGCCAAATGTGATGAGATCATGAAGATAAATTCAGGAGTACAAAGTAAGGCAGAAGAGAAAAATTCAAATACTGAATTATAAAAAGTGAATTAGAGACAAAGGAACAGAAGAAAAAAAAATAGCAACAGGAAAACATAAAATATGTTGTCGTACCTTGCATAACTGAGTAACCTTTATGGCACAATAACAATTCAATACATTTATGGTCACTACAGTATTTGAATTTAATAATCTTCATGTGGGAAAAGGCTGACTCGCATAAATAAGTAGAGCCGAATAATGCAGTCAAGGAGCTTTGGAATTCAGCCGAGTGAAAAATGACGGCTGTCCAATTAACTGCGATTTTAGTTCCCTCTCCTTTTTCTTTCTCAGATCGCTTTTCGGAAGGAAGTCAGTTTCGTAGTTTTTATGAACAGTTCCAAAATGCCTTTCCACATTTTCCTTCTTTGGAATAGCAATGATAGATTGACAGATCAGACAAACGCACTTCGATTGTGACATTGTGAGAAAAAAAAATCCTCTTCCAGTTCCACATCCAGCTCATACCCTCCTCAAACATTTTTTTTTTTTTTTTAAATCCCTTCTTTAGTCGATATAAATTGGAAGGCTCACAAGATCACAGCCGGAGTTTTGCAGTAGCATGTGCGTTTGATCATGCGTGCGGGATGACCAGTGTGTGTGAGAAGAAGAGAGATCTCGGACTGGCTGCCCTGTATGTCAATCAAGTGGCAAATGCCTACATAGGCAGGATATATGATAGACTAACATTTAAAAAAAATTTTTTGGAATGCAATGTGATCTACCTGCACTACCTTTGCAATCTACTGGTCAATCGCGATCGACGCATTGGGCACCCCTGCCTTAACTAGAGACATTAAGTGACAAACAAGTGTGTGTGCCACCTGAAACTACACATCACCATTTATCAGGTTGTACAATTGTCAATATTCAAATGTACTTTGCATATTTTTTATGAATATTAATACTACATTGTTTAAATTGTAACTTAAGTTCTGCTTGTCTTTTACTACACCTAATTGCCCGAGGTTATAGATGTAGAAGGGAAGGTAGGGAGAAATTATACACTATAATACCTTATAAACAGTGGTAAGACTGAGATTTGAGGCATTCTGACAGAGGCTACATATTAATAATACAAAAGGGGAAAGTAGAGTAATAGAATACTCTACCAAGACAAAACAAGGGACTCCTTAATGTGTCCCATCTCCTTTACCATTTTACATTCAAGGCCTATGACACAATCAGGATTCTACTAGCAGCCCTGCAGTTGACACTATGGCGATAGGACCCATATTTAGGAAGATGAAGAAACATGCAGTGAAGATACTTGCCTTAGAACTGCTCAAGAAATTCCTTTCCTCCAAATGGCCAAATGTATTTTTTTTTTGAGAAAAAAAAAAACACACAAAACAACTTGTGATCAAAATAATGTTTTTTAAACACATTTCTGAATTATTGTGAAATGGCTAAACTATTACCTGTGTGGTCTTTGAACTTATAGACGTGGATGCAATTGCATTTTCACATGTAAACATGACCTAATAAAACCCCTAAAATCGGTTTCATTCCATTAACCTGTCAGAGTAGGGTGATCCTTTATTAATCTCCGTATGTCTTGTTTTTGATTTCTTATTTTTCTGAACTGTAGCTGTGATATCTTTCACTTGGAGGTTATAGGCATTGAGTAAGTAAAGCTGGGAAGAAATATTGTGTGTGTGTGTTTTCATTTAAGGCTGTAAAGCCAAAAAAAAAAAAAGGGAATATTCGAAGGGGGGTGATTTTTATTTTATACCCACTGTAAATAATGCAAGAAAAAAAGAAAAAGGTCTTATTTTAATACGTAAAGGCTTATTATGCAGGAATAACACTGCACGGTAGAACGATTATTTTAAACAACCTTAACAGCATAATCTGCACATTTGAAAGAACAGATCAAGCATGCAAGATATTTATTAAATGTATGCCTACAAACATTCAACTCCGTTGTATTGCAAGGTAATAAAACATTTTAGCTTCACAGTAGGGACTACAGTATATCATACTCCTAATAACACTTAAACTAAACATTAACCACAAAACCCTGTAAACAGTACAAATAATAATAAAAATAATAAACATACTGCAAAGTCAGTCAAGTTAATTTGGTTGAATAATAAAGGCGTAATCCTAAACCACATAGTCTTCAGACTGGTAAAACCAGTTTTCTCCACAAAATAAATTCTTAAAGAATAATACTCAAGAGCACAACAACAAATGTCAGCACTTTATAGAGAACATTTATTCTCATTACATTTGCTTCCCATCATACCCAATACACATTACAGTTTAAAATTCATGATTTAAGTAAGAGAATTTTCTATAGTGCTAGAATTTAAAGAGTAAATTTATTGCAATGATGCACAATTCATAACTTCAGAGACGGCTTTCCTATACAACATTTGGACCCAGGAAGAAGGAAGGAAAGAAAAAAAACAAAAAACAAACACATACCACTGAATGCTGCTTGTGTTACGCACTGTTATGCAGTGTAAAATTCCACCAAAGAAGCTTGCTTCTCCAGTTTAAGGTCACATTTTGGCATGATGAAATGGTGAGGAAAACAATAACACAAAATAACCATACCAAAAAAAAAAAAATAAATTAAAATGCTTTTCAACAACTGTTGGCAAAAAAGGAAGATGAACAGTTTGCTTCTGGCTTGTTTACATGGAGCTTATTTGGTAACCACGCCAATACTAACTTCAGCTCACATAAGGTATAAAATAGAAACCTTTTATACAGAAGTTAGAGTAATAAATAAAACAGAAATATCAATTTACTGTACATAGTCATTATTGGAAAAGAGCAATAAGTCCCAACATATTACTAAAATTCCAACTGAACATTTGTATCTCTAAGCAAAAACAAATGAAATCCAAATCCAGAAAAAGCAATAAATGTCTCTGCACCAAAATAAAGACAGGAACTGACATTCTCAGGCACCGGGGACAGTTCAGAAACATAAGACTTGCTACAGGGGACAACTTGTCATGACATCCAACCAGCCTATATTCCTTGCAGAGAGTGTCTCTTATTTCAGATTGACAGGCATTTGACTTGTGGCAGTCTGTTGCTTGGGAACACCGATCTAGTAGACATTCAGGCCAGGGAAAGAACTAATTGGAGAAAGAAAAAAAGGAAAAAAAAAAAAAGTTACTTTGATCTTGTACAACCAAGAGACCAATCCTAACAATTTAAAACAATAAATAGTAACATCTTTCTTTTAGGCAATGAGATGAAAGGTTACTCATGGTAAGTACTGAATGTAGAAGATTCTCAATATAAATAAATAAATAAATCTCTTCATTTTGAGAATGACTTTGGAGCCAATTTGCTAGTACACCTCACATCTATCAACCATTTGATGGTATTATTTAGTTACAAGCACTACAAGATGCCTGAGCTAGCTAGCTGTGTTGTTTGATACCACAGGACACGGTGCACCTCTGTGTTTTCAGTATGTCCAACAGTGATTCACCAGTTTAAAAAGTTCACTCCTCTGGACTTTCTCATTATGATTGTATGCTGTAACACAACAATACTTTTAACTGGGATTTTTTGCTGCTTTACACAAAAGTACTCTATAAAGTGAAAAATTCCAGACATTTTGCTAACTTGAACAAAATAAATGCAATAAGTATTTGCCCCAACACACTATTTATTCTCAAAGTCCATAAATACTTGACTGGAGCCGAGCAGACTACTAAAACTGTGTACTTGCATCTTCAAACTGAAATAAACGTGTGTGTTATGCAGCTGAAGCGCTTAATAAGCATTAGACATAAATACACCTGTACAGTAATCCCCCCACGATAGATGAAAATCCGCGAAGTAGAAACCATATGTTTGTATGGTTATTTTTATATATCTTAAGCCCTTATAAACTCTCCCACACTGTTAACATTATTAGAGCCCTCTAGACATGAAATAACACCCCTTAGTCAAAAGTTTAAACTGTGCTCCATGACTAGACAGAGATGACAGTTCTTTCTCACAATTAAAAGAATGCAAACGTATCTTCCTCTTCAAATAATGCGTGTCAGGAGCAGAGAATGTCAGAGAGAGAGCGCAAGAGAAAAGCAAACAATCAAAAAATCAATACGTGCTTTTGAGCTTTCAGGTATGCCGAAGCACCGTGATAAAGCAGCATTTTTTAAGAGAAGCGTCCGTATCTTCTAAGCAAACAGCCTCTGTGCAAACAGCCCCTCTGCGCACACCCCGTCCGTCAGGCGCAGAGAGAGTGAGAGACAGAGAAAGGCAAACAATCAAGCACCACATGGGAAGCAAATCGTATATCATTGAGGAGTTTTATTTAATATGTAATACATGCTCTGATTGGGTAGCTTCTCAGCCATCTGCCAATAGCGTCCCTTGTATGAAATCAACTGGGCAAACCAACTGAGGAAGCATGTAGCATTAATTAAAAGACCCATTGTCCGCAAAAATCCACGAACCAGTGAAAATTCCGTGATATATATTTAGATATGCTTACATTTAAAATCCGAGATGGAGTGAAGCCGCGAAAGTGGAAGCGCGATGGAACGAGGGATCACTGTATCTGGAAGTTTCCCCAGTTAGCATTTTCCAAACACTATACCAAGATCACTAAGAAACCACCCAAGCAGGTTTGAGATAAGATTCTTGGAAAAATACCAGTCAGGACAATTGATAAAATTCAGCTTTCAAAGTTGCGAATATACACTGAAGCACAGTGAACTATAGAAAAAAACCCAAGAAAATACGGAGTAAAACACAAATCTGCTCAAAATGTGCCATTCCCCAAACATCTAGGTAAGAGCAGCTGTATTAAGTGAAGCCACCAAACAGTCCATGGCAACATTAAAGGAGTTGTCCATGATAACAATGAACTGAGAACCTGTGCATGAGACTACAGCAGCACACACACTTCATAAAGTGGAGGTGTACAGAAAGGTGCTAAGAAGTGGCCTTTGTTGTGGAGGGAAAACACACTAATTTTCTATCTCAGATGGAGTTTTCCCAAAGGCATGTGAGGAACTCAATGATAAATCGCTATGTTAGGCAGAAACGTACACTACATGAAGTATAAAGTACATGGTCTATCTGTCAGGCAGACCACAATTTGTGAGACTCAAGGTTCGCATTTCAGATAAGGATGTGAGCAACACAGAAGCATCATAAAGGACAGTCCTGTCTTCTTTTCAGTCAACTCTCTACACCTCCAAACATAAACATAACACTATATCATGTCACTTGCAGAAACTCCCAGATGAATCTGCAGTTATGGGGTATACTAATAAATGGGAAAAGAGTACAGGATGTACAGGTGGTCAACACCAACAGGTGCTTGGGAGTCCACATTAATGACCAGTTTAACTGGTCTTGGAACACAGAGGAACTATATTGGAAAGGGCAGAGCAGGCTTTTTCCTTAAGAGACTGCATTCCTTTAATATGGGAAGTGACATTCAATCACAACTTCTACAACTCTGTGATGGATAGTACAATATTCTACAGTGTGGTGTGCTAGACCAGTAACATCACTTCAAGAGAGGCCAACTGAATTAACAAGCTAATTAAAATGGAAAGTTCAGTTAAAGGAAGCACCCTTATAATCTCTCCCACACTGTTAACATTGATAGAGCCCTCTAGACATGAAATAACAGCCTTTAGTCAAAATTTTAAACTGTGCTCCATGACAAGATAGAGATGACAGTTCTCTCTCACAATTAAAAGAATGCAAACATATCTTCTCTTCAAAGAAGCGCCGTCAGAGGGAGGGAGTGAGATAAAAGCAAACAATCAAAAAATCAATACGTGCTTTTAAGTATGCAGAAGCACCCGATAAAGCAGCATTTTGTAGAGGAGCGTCCGTATCCTCTAGGCAAACAGCCTCTGTGCAAACAGCCCCTCCGTCAGGCGCAGAGAAAGTCAGAGAGGGCGAGAGACCGAGAAAAGCAAACAATGAAGCACCGCGCGGGAAGCATATTGTATATCATTGAGGAGTTTTATTTAATATGTAATACATGCTCTGATTGGGTAGCTTCTAAGCCATCCGCCAATAGCGTCCCTTGTATGAAATCAACTTGGCAAACAAACTGAGGAAGCATGTACCATAAATTAAAAGACCCATTGTCCGCAGAAAGCCGCAAACCAGCGAAAAATCTGCGATATATATTTAGATATGCTTACATTTAAAATCCGCGAAAGTTGAAGCGCGATATAGCGAGGGATTACTGTACTTTCAACTAATAAAATATTCAGCAGGAAGAAACGCTACTGGGGCTCATTTACACCAACAGCAATGCATCTACTCAGTGCCTTACTGGGATTGTGTTTTATAATTTTCTTCTTTGTTCAGACGAAAGTGCATGCGTGTGTATTTCTTTATTTTGTGGAGCTATTGTAAGATTTTTGAACTTCTGAGACCGTCCCCAACAGACTGACATTCCAAAACATGACTGACGTGACTTTTGAGGGCTGCTTATCAGCTACCGAGTCAACCGCAGGTCCACCACAGCGCCAGAGAGGCAGCAGCAAGCTCACCGCCTCCTTGTGCAATGGGTCTGTTGCCCAATGGGTTATGCGGGAAACACTATAACCTGGCCCTAACCCTGCCAGTTCGCTGTGTCTGTGTGTAGTACAGTGGTAGCTCCTGCTGCAGTAAATAACTTTGCTGTTCTTGTTTCAAGTTGAACAGGACTGATTTTGCTGAAATCCTTAGTCGCAGCCTCGTCTTTTGGGTGCAAGGCAGCAATTTCCTTGTTGTACTAAGCACAGATAAATTCTGGAATAAATCCTGCTGCAATCTGCAAGTGGAATGAGATTTTTAAAAACTATTCATTATTGGAGGCAATGTTGCAAAAAATTACAGTGAAAGCTACACTTAAAATCAACAAGGCTAACGTTTGAGTAGCCTAGCCAGGAGATATAGGGTGCGGCCGTGTGAAAGCTTTATAGCCACTGGAAGCTTCTCTGCAACAAAACGGACATGTATGCCATCTACTCTGTATATGTGACAGTACTGCTAAATCAACTTGAATTACAAATGGCAGAATGCTAAAGCAAAGTAATATTCATAAGTCTGGAAAGTGTGGGATTGTAGTAGACATTTTTTTATTCATTTATTTCTTTATTGAGAAAAAGGTTTTCAATTTATAGATTTTACTTTAAAGGGGAAAAAAAGAGATTACTGTTTTACTGCAAATTGAGTCAAATTGAACCTGGACGAAAAGCTTCAAAGACAACTGTTGAAGCTTTGCCTTGTTTTGTTTACAAAATAGCCACATTCTGCACTATTATTTTCAGTGTCTAATTTTAATAAGTTTTATGCTGTATTTCTGGATACTTCCAATCTAACCAAGCATGTCAATGTGTGACTCAATGAAGAATTCAAATGATGTGCTATAAAAGCATGCATCTCTCATATTATTCACTTAAGTTCATAAGTGTCCTGTTCATAAATAGTTTGCCTGACCTGGATTAAAAAAGGGGACCATATTAGGGCAAAAATGACGAAAACAACTTTTTCTAATCTTTTTCACATAAACTGGAGAATGATTTTAAGATACCGGCAGCTATACTCTGTGTATTATGAAGGACTTTCATGTTGCTATCAATTTTCCTAACAAGCTCTGCTTACATGTGATCCATCTGACGTAAATCAAATCTAGCATCAGTGTGAGGTGTACTTTCACTACTACTTTTACTGGGGTATTACTTCAGTCCAAGAACATCTGAAGATATAGAAGCATCCTTTTTAGCTTATTAGCAGAAGATATGCAACATATTCAAGACCAGATCAGATGATCCACATTTGCACAAAAAAGTACAGAATTGCAATTTTATATTCATTTTAATAAAGGTTTTCTTAATTATGCACATAGGGCCTATAGTTAGAGGTAAAGCTTAATAAGAAGGGGCAGCAAAACAATGTGGTGTTTACAGGACACAAAGAGCATCACTTCAACCTATAAATAGAATGGCATAGTCATCTTCATAAGATTTTAGAAAATGGCTGGTAATTGACGATATAGAACTAGGCATTTCAAGGAGTAGCTATAAATGTGTTAATTATTTTTGTTCAGAATGCATTCATTAAATATGCACTCTTATTTTGGATAAAGCAACAAACAGTGGATATGCTAAATTGATTGGAAAAACCTCCCTGCTTGACTAAAACTCCCTATCCCTTAAAAAGGACAGCCAGGCAGAAAAATAAACATCTTCAATACCCACTCACATTATAAGCACCTAAGAATAATATCCAATAACCACCACATTGGTATTAGTAACAATATTTGCATTTATTATTCTATTTATTGTGCTCTCCAATTCACCCTACTACAAGTTGCTGCAATAAACATTTATGCTCTCAGTTCCCTAACCAATGTCATTTGAGTCCATCAATTTCCAAAAGTAAAAGTTTTTCTGTAGAAACACTCCACTGGCACTAAATCCAAATGTGCTTAATAAAATGCTAATCATCCAATAAGCACTAAAGGTGTAGCTGCAACAAGGTTTACAAGTTACATTAATCTCATTTATGTCCAGTATCATTTGCTTAAAATGCATGCATAACAAAAAGTAGTCGGGCAGGTTTTACATGACCAAGCTATACAAGAAAGTAATAGTTTCTGTTTATTATAAAGAACCTACTCAGTTTACAAGAAATCAGTAATTTGAGCTTGCACTGGCCAAATCTTCATTCTTTTTCCTAACACCACAACATGCCTTATTAGAACGGCAGTCTGTTTATTATATAAGCTTTAGGTAGACAGTACCACATAACAATCAAGGCAGTTTACTTTAAGCCACAAGATAGGTGGGTTTAAGATCCAAGTTCAACCTGTAACAAATATATACATACTGTAATCAACTACACTATAAGGATATAACTGTAAAGCACCATGGGATGGCATTGATAAAGGAACTAAATTAAATATACATTGTATTTATACTCTGTCTCTCATTCATACAATAACCAAGAAGTAATTTGGCCTGATCTAATTTTTCTAAATGATTGCATATTTTTATATAGAAAGTAAGACATCAATACATACCTACTGGACAAAAAGATTCTAGACTCAAACTACATACACTTGGCAGGTCTGCTTTATTTAATAAAATTTTGCAAAAAAGGAATGCATCACGTGAAAAGTTCAAAATTAAACTTATTTTTTTCCAGCTAATTTCATGATTGTGTTACTGCATAACCCATTTAAGGATCATCCTTAAAAAAATCCTAAACTGGCATTCCTCCTTTACTTCCTTAAGTGATGGCTACATATTTGTGTCTCAAAGAAAGGGCATTATGTTGCCAGAATGCAATTTTAATTGGCTTTTTATCCCAGTCGAAACATTTATATTAGGAGATGCTGGTTTAAAATAAGGTTAATATTAAAGCATTCACACTGTTGACTATTACTCTTTAATCGTGCCCAGCTAATGAGACATTCAGACAGGCTGGGATTACTTTCACACCTGTAGATTGCATGTTTGAATATTTTGTGTGGAAACTGAAACAGAAGGTGGTGTATTTCTCTTAGCTACAACCCAACAAAAACATCTTCCAAATCAGATACTCTGACATGGCAGACACTTTGTCCACAGTACTGTAAATCTTTATTAGTCACAAAACCCATTAACCTAAAACATCAAATACATACCAGTCATAGCCTCTTGTGCAAAATATTTGACATCCATATCTTGATCAGTGGCTAGTTTTTCAAGCACCGGTCTTACTTCTGCTTGGAGAGCACTGTGATAATGACAAATCAGAGAAGGATATTTGAATGGTAGAAAGAAAAAAAATCAGCAAAAGCAACAAAGTGATGCACAATGGAGGAAAGAAACCAAATAAATAATGAGAAAAGACTGATGAGCAACAGTTCAACACATCTTAAGACAAAGTAATTTCAGAAAGTAACAGCTGTGTCCACATACTCGGAAAAATATCAATACCATTCAGAGCCTAGAACTCCAACCAGGGCAGTGCTTTGTCTCCGGTCTAGTTCAGTGGCTCTAGAATAGCATCACCAATTTTTGAAGACAACACTGTGCAGTTGGGCTTTATCAGGCTGTGAACTTCAGTAGGCATTGGGACAGTTCCAGTGTGAAGTGTCAAGAATGAGAATCACCACCTCAGTAGGAAAATGTAAAAACTGTCCTTGCATGAATGTTGCCTCAACTAGAGGGATGGTGAGATTGACAGGCGGATCAGGGCAGTGAGTGCACTTATGTAGTTGCTATACTGATCCTCAGTGTCGAAGACGCAGCTAAGCTAGAAGACATAGCTCTCAAACATCATCTATGGTCGTGAGCTTTTGTCAATAACCGTAAGCATAAGACAGTAGATAAAAGTGACAGAAATTAACTTTATCTACAGGGTGGCTTGGCTCATCCTTAGAAATAGGTTGAAAAAGTACAGACTTCCTGGACAGGCTAAGAGACAGTGACCCTCCACATCAAGAGGAGCCAACTGTGGTAGTTCCCAGGAGGATAGTCTCCTTAATGGAATGCCTTGGGATTCCACAGTAAAAGTTGCAGTGGCTGGGGAAAGGAAAGAATTGGCCTCATTGCTAACACTATTGTGTCTGCATCCTGGTCTTAGATAAGCAGTGGATAATAAATGAATGAATGGGTTGAAACCAACACCCTAAAAACAATTATCAAAAAAATTGTTTATTTATTGAAAATGACACACATTACATTACAGAAAAACATTTTTATTAAATTAACGCTTAGCCATGTAAGAATTTAATATTATTCCAGAAAACAGTCAGTCTGCCTCTGTTCTTGATAAAGTGTGAGCAAACACTTACCTGTTCTCCAGAACAGGTCCAATTTTTTGTAATGATTTTGCCACATTGAAGCGGACATTAGCCACCTGGTCTTCAGACATCTTTAACACTACAGGCAACATCTGTTTGGTAGTAATTTCTTGGCCACAAGCTTCAGACAATGCCTTAAAAAAAATAAAGTAAAGACTGTGACCAACTGAAAGAAAATGGTACAAATTTTCAACAAATACCACCAAACTTGTTTGTATAGCCACTCTTGTGCATCAGATGCTCCATCAGAGGGACACTGCCGTATTTCTAAGTGGTTTGTGCAGGTTGCAGAAAACCTAGAAGTCAATCAAAACCAATAATGACATTTTACATACAGAAAGGTTTCTTCTTTCAAATACATCAAGTTTCCAAGTTGTCTGCTCTCTCTGTCATTAATAAGATATGCGATTTGCACTCGTATGTGTCAAGGTGATCAGTGCATTGCAGCCGAGTGAATCTCATTTTATCAGAGATGCCACCTATTTCGCGTCTAATATAGTGAAAGACTCATTACCACTGGATAGCCAAGTCTCAGGCCTTTTCAATGATGTATAGTTGGCTAGGATTGGTCATTATGAGTGAATCCCGTTAAATTTACTTCAAATTGTGTTTATTAAAATCATGGAAAGGTTTGTAAACTTTACCAAACTCTGCAAACTGTACTGAAATCAATATAGGAAGGAAGAAATGAATTAGTTGTGAGCTGATTATAATGGTGCAATAGTCTTCTAGGTTACCTTGAGTGTGATGACAGGTTTTACACCCAACACAAATGAATGTATTGAAAAAACGAAGTAGTGCTTATTCATCGTTTCCCTTTTAAATTTGGTGAAGTCTGACCCAGGCAAATCTCAAACTGCAGAACATCAAAAAAGAGCACAGCATTAGCAATACCTTTTGTTTTGTTTCCCTTTTGAAAAAAATATTTTAGTTATGTTGTATATTATCCAGGCACATAAAAAGTGCATTTAGCAGAATAAAAAATATTAATACTATCAAAGCTACGAGTGCACAGACAAACAAACAAACAAATAACAGTGGGGACATAGGTTAATTTTAAATCTCCACGTGTGATTAGGCATGGCTTTGTTATAAATCCGACATTATGTTGATATTGTAACATGTCTCGCTACTGCATGGGCTGTGGGGGTTAGAGTCTTAGGGGAAAGTACTTTGTGAGGACTCAGGGCCGAGTGACAGGATCAGGGTGTGAGGAGAGTGAAAGGTAAAAGAGCAGGAAGAAGCAGAAAAGTGGAAGGTGTTTTTTTTATGGAGGTGCCCTCGTGACCCAGATAAGAAGCGTCAGGATGCAGTTTATAGCACAGCACACCAAATAAAGTCAGTCGGAACTTTAAAGATTGCTCCAGAGAAGTGGCTCCTGTGTGTCTTATTCCACAGGTCATCACAGTATCAGACTACTACTTCAGTTTCTAGACGCACAACAATGTGCTGCATTGTGGGTTGAATGTTGATAGATTACACAGAGGGTTGCGTTACTGGTCTGTACTACTGTAGGAATTTCTGAAAGCTCGCAAAATGCATTTTTCTCTATTAATCTCTGCGTTCTGACGGGGCCAAGGGCTAGGCCACTTGTAGTGTATAAGGGGTTAAAGGCCAAGTAACATAACAGGACTTCTATAGAATTTTCATAATCTTAGTGAGTTTTAAGTAGTTTCAGCAAGCTCCAATGGTTGCCGGTCATTTACTTTGACATATCTGGCGACTTTGTCCATCCAGTCGGTGACATGCCCACAGCTTGGGGAAGTTGTGTTCAAATAGCTCCCAAATTACATGGACAGGCTTGTGTTTATGTGGTGTTTTTTTTTTTGTATGACCTGCCAAAAAGAGACAAGTCTTTCTGATAATGCATATTTTATGTACCACGACAGAATGGAAGAAAAAAGAAAAAAAAAAAAAAAAAATAGATTGTAGGTGAACTCACTATACTGTACCTGTAAAGCCTTTACACATGCACAGTCACTGGCTGAGATTTCTAGTCATGTAAAAGGACGCGCTCAGGCAACTAGATTGGCAACTGCACTTGTCAATTTTGACATCTCTTCCAACTGTTATGCAACACCACCTGCTTTAATGCACAAAATGACTCATACACGCACACACACACACACACACACACACACCACAGGGATAGTGAGCAAGCTTAAACAGAGCATTTGTTTTGTGTGTTATTGTGCGGAATATGAATACAGACAAAAAAACAGTAGTTTAACTGTAATTTCCACACCTATTTATTTTATTGCTCTGACTGGTATAGAAGCCATACATGTGGGAGTAGTGAGTGAACCAGCTGTAACAAATGACACAGAGTAAAAGCTAGCTACGATATTTAAAATACAAAAAACTTTCCAATGTCAACTTTAAAAGCCATGTTTAAATAGTTACCTTTTTTCTACTGCATTTCGGTCAACACTACCTGCAACTTTAACCGTTAAATTGACACTTGTCCATCTACAGTATTAACAACTTGACATAGTAACAAAAAACATAAATACACTTAGACATTTAAAAAGGGCAGGAACAAACAAAAAGGCGCACCGATTGCCATAAACAAGAGATTAAATGAGACTTCAGAAGGACATAATCCAGAACTTAATGATAATGTAGGCTAGAACAGAAACCTGTAAAGACAGAATCGTGGGTAGCCCAGAATTACTTTGATAGAATCTGTATGTTACAGTATTGATAGCGGTTTTAGCAAAACAACAAAAACACACGTTGCTTGACATGCAATAACTAGAAGAATTCTATAAATAGTGCACTACTACTGAAGGACTGAAAGATGCAACATATATTATTATATTTTACTTTAGTGCACCAAAAAAAAACACACACACACTAGTGTTAAGAGTCAAATGATGCATCTCATACAATTATTTCTTTATTTTTTCTCGTATAAAGGGACAGCTTTCTTTTCTCTGTGGAATCCACTGAAGCTCACAAAAAACAGAACTTTGTCCAATCAGAATGGGAATAAAATAAAGCAAAAGCCAAGTGTAAATAAGCGACTTTTTGCGGATGTTTTTCATTTTCAAATTCTTTAACCTTTTAAAATTTAACACTGAAAATAAATCAGCTTTTCAAGAGCTCCTGTCTGCTCCAAGTACACAGTTCTAGTTTTTAGTTTGTCAGGAAGCTTCTTAAAATGATTTGGCTTCAATGCAACAATATGAAAAACAAAATGAGCCCAAATATTCCAGTTAATGGAGGACAAAGCATTTATTATGGGAATCCCTATAGCAGTGCTAATGTACAAGACTGAAATATTCAAAGTTATGAAGAAAATTAGTACAGTGAACCAAAGCAGTTATTTTAAAGTGAGCTCAACAAGATTTATATAGATGGAAAACCAAACAAACTATATGCATTTATTTTTTTCTTTAAACAGAGAACTACAAACAAAGGAATTAATTACCGAGCATGTTGGAGACATTAGGATTTTAGGGACCTTAAAACTCAATTCAATGTTATTTAGGGGAATCAGGTTAATAGTGGTTTTTGGTTTGCTCTCGTCAATATTGCTTTAGTATTACCTTTGCTATGTGACAGCTGTTTGAATTCATTTTCTTAGATTTTAAAAATAAATACCATTATATTGTAAAACAAATAGCACAACAGGAAACAATGGCATTGCCATAAAGATTCCTATACTTGGCTTAAAAACCGGAAAGAAAAAAAAACTGACAAAATATTTTATTGTAATCACACCCCTAAGATCATATGCATTTAATATTAATCACTGTACACTAGGTGGGGTGAGAGAGAGAGCGCACACCACATACACAGCATTTATGCATGTGTCGAGTCGATCTCTTCTAACTCAAAGACATGCAGGTTATGTAAATCGGACTTCTTAAATTGGCTCATGCATGTGCAGTATGTGTGTTCACTTTGCAATGGATTGGCACCTTCTCTGTCAATGTATGAATGGATGAAATGGAGTTGTGCAGCTAGAGGAAAGCTTTCCGATCTTAAGAATTGAAAGGAAAAAAAAAAAAATCACTTATATCTAAATTTAGTGATACATCACAAAAACCTAAAAAGTTGCATTTTGGAAAATGTCTAGCTGATTGCACAATTTATATGTAAAAATTAGAAAAGAAATAAGTGCATACGTACACTGATGCAGAATAGAGTAGTCATTCTGTGAAGGTAGTTCGGATCACTGGCCATAGCCAGCACTTTAGGAACAATTGTGCTCTGGGCCCAGGACGCACCAAACTTCTCTACCAGCTTCATAAGGTTGCAGGTTGCAGCCTCTCTGATTGCATACACTGTTTAACAGAAAACGTAACAGTAAACATAAGAAACTTGCCTTTATTGAACAGTAACATAACTCCAGGCCAAGAATTACCCTAAAATGCAGCCTAGTATTTCTCAGAGACAGTCCCTAACCACAAAAAAAACTATGAAGAAATAAACAAACATTTGTTTTACTTTTAATAATGTTTTTAACGTAATCAAAAATTTTATATATGGGAAATGAAAATATTTACCTATTCTTATTGGGATAAACCTTTTACTGAGGAATGAAACTCTGATACATCACTAAAATCTAAAACGTTTAAAACAATCAAAAACAGAAGCATGAAGATTAGCCAACAGTGCCAGCTAAATCATTGAACAGCTTGTGATGTTGGAAACATGTCCAATGTTGATTACCATTTCTCAAAAACATCACATAACTAATTAGTATTATATCACTTTGTAAAAAAACACATCTCAATGCAAAGCTGTAAGGGCTGCTCTGCAAAATTGTGGATCTGAAGGGACACTAAAACCTTTAAATTCATTACATATACATTATGAAGCTAGAATGACTGTCAAAAAATAATTCTACGGTGCACTTTAAAAAGAACACTAATCCTCAGAAGTCATATTAAGTATTTTTTTTTCTTACCATGATCAACTAGCCATGCCATGCATAAGGAATTCAACTTTTCATCAAAAAACTCCACTCCCTTAAAAGAAAACAGAAGTTTGGTGAACATTTACAATATATGTACGCACTATATTTTAAACAGAGTAATTCTTAGTGCATATGCAAGTTAAAGTATGCATACCGATTAAAACTGGCTTGGATGAGATATGCAACTTTACTTACCAACTGCCCTGCCAACAATGGCATATACTCGATGATTGCAAGTCTAACTCGCCATTTGGCATCCTCTGCCAGCTCCACAATTGCTGGCAGCAGGGACTGAGACAGCTGTCGGATTCCTATCACCTCGTTAACACAATCTAAGTTAGATATGATGTTTAGACGCACCTCAGGACACTACAATATAAAAAAAAAATGCAGACAAAGATTTACTCAAAATAAGACACCCATTACCAACCTGCAAGTAAAGAAAGCTGAAAACCTTTCAGTCTCCTCAGATACTGAATTAGGTGACCAGGTTTGTAAATAAGGAAAAACCAAAAGACACTCAATTGAAGAAACTAATTTAACCTAAAATAGTCCCCATTGATTTCCATGTTAAAAAGTACTTGGTAATAGTAAATTAAGTACTTCAAATGTCTTTACAGATCAATTATAAAAGTTGCCTACAAACAGTACACACAAATATAAAATCCACTTACAAATCTAATAAAAGCAACTTGGTCAAATATACACTGAAATTAGATAAATGTTTATTATAGTAGTCACTTAAGAGTCGTAAGAAAAAGTAGATTACTCTTATCACTCACTTCATCTTTGAGTTGTGCCAAGAAGAGTGGTAGAAGGTGCTCAATGGTATTATCTTTACCAAGAATTGTTGATAGCCCCATAACAACAGAGGCCAGAGCAGACTTGACATGCTGGTTGGTGTCAGACACCAGTTCCTTTATATATAAAAATATATTTATTAAAAAAAAAAAAAACCAAAACACACATTAAGACTAAAGAATTGGCTACTTTTAAAACATTAGTTTTATAATCCGACATCTACAGATTATGGGCAATTACACATTACAAAAATCTTAACATGATTATTACATATATTTTCTGTTAACTGTATAGATCTAACAAGGTTATAGGATATACCAAATTAAAGTTCTCTATACATAAGCACTATTCTAATTAAGGCAAAGCTTTCTGAACAAAGCTATACAAATACAGAATCTACCTGTCAAATGACAACTGATGCACACAAGTACAAACAAGTATGGTACAAAATTTAAAAAAACAAAACTTTGTAATCATCCTGCTTTGCCATTTGTTTTCTTAAATATTTTCACAGGAGACAAGCTTCTCTGTGTGAATAATTTGAAACCGTTTCTGACCTACAGCAAAATGAATGTTAAAATACACATTTCAAGAGACCATTATCTGAAGACCCACTAAAATTCATGATGACAGAGACAAAACAGTGCTTCTGGAAGACTGCTCAGAATGAGACAAACCTTTGTTTTAGCTTCAATTTAGCAGAAAATGTAAGATGTCTTACATTTTCTAATAAAAGAACATTGATAATTTATTCTGTTAAAGAAATACTTGCAGAAGTGAATAGAACCATTTGAAAGAGAACTGGAAAAAAAATCTTAGCTTACTTTATGATGTATTGACCAATAATTCTTACTTTTCCTTACCTTGACACATGGAAGGATGTTGTTCATTATAATAGTCTCCCTGCTGTCGGCTGGTAAATTTTCACAGAACTCTATGGATATGGGAAGAAAACACAAATCAGTGAAGCATGGCAGTGTAGATCTGACCCTGTATAAACTCATCTGTCAGAACCTAAAAGGTAAAATTTCCCCAACATGTTTTCCTGAAATCTGAATAAAGATAACAAGCCTTTTTTCATCCTATTCTTCAAAAACACTCACCTTTTACTTTATTAGCAGCGGCAGCACGGACTTCAGCCTCACAGTCTTTTAATAAATTCTGGAATGATGGGACAAGGTCATTTTTCGTGATTTCTGGACCAACAGCTTTCTGCAGCTGAGCAGGAAGAAAATTGTGAAAGAAGATTAAATAAATTTATACCTAACTGTGAAATCAGCAAGAAAGATTTTGAAGATGCTTAATGTAACTACACTCTCATTCCAAAATGATACAGACTTACTGCCAGTCAGCTGGAGTAAGTATGCCCACAAATACAGGACAGACTTAAAATTTTACTTAAATATGAACTTAAAATTAGTGTAATACTATGAATATCTGTAAAAGCTGAACTCTTTGTAATTTGAGAATACCTATTACACAGATTCCTATTCTTAAAAATCCAGAGTACAGCATGATAAACATTTTTCTTAGACTCTACATAATAATAATAGCCCAAGTGCAAAGTTTAACTTTCTATTACCTTTGTGCCAATACAAATTTAAGAAAGTTATGGTGACCCAAATATGTCTTTCAATGTAAACTAATTGAAAACTAAATATCAAACTACTAAGAGTTTTGAAACAGGCAATAAAACAAGCTTGTGAAATCAATGATAATATTTACGTATAGTAGCTAAAGCCATATATTTCTTACCAGCCTAAGATTAGTTACCAATAAACAAAATGTATACCCTACAGCTTCCTCCAAAACAAACAGTATTGAAGATGATAAAGAATAAAAAAGGGGTCCTAATGCTGAATATAGCATACATAATCAGTTTTTATCAGCCTGAATTATGAAACAGCCCTAAGCCCCATTTATTTTTTTAGGTTACGAGTTTCGTAAAATTAAGAATTTAACACTAAAAGAGAAAAGAAAGCATTGTTTATTGTGATGAGGTGGGCGTCTATTAATGACTAACCATAAATAGGACAAATCATAGACTTGCACTAAGATAGTGTGTAAAATACTATTTAAATGTGTATAGATAGGATTTAAGTTAATCTGGTTAAATTTAATGGCACCCTAGCAATACGTTAAGATAAACAGACCAAACACCACACTTCAATTACGGTACAGTCCCCTCCGTATCCGTAGAGGCTCAAGTCCTTTATATAAAATGGCGCAGCATTTGCGCATAACTTTAATACATCCTCCCATACACTTTAATCTCTAGATTACTTAATACATAAAAAATTGAACAGTATAATATGAAAACAGTTATACTGTATTGTTAAAGGCAATCAACATGCCACTTTTTTTAAAAGGTTACTTTTTTTTTCTTGTCGAGAGATAGCACTTTACACTCCCTTCACTGCCTTGCAGTGGGGGTTGCAACAGTTTAAGAAAGTCCAATTTCAGTTTAACTTTTGAAATCGTGATTGATCTTCATTTCACAGTCACTTTATTTTGTGGAATATGCATATGCCTTTAGTGTTTTGTTTAAGAGATGCAGCACTTGCTGGAATTGTAAGAATGGAAGCCGCTTTCAACCCTGACAACTGGTAGTGCTCAGGAAACAAGGTAGGAAAGGTGAGCAAGAAAAAGCTTTTTATATAAAACATGACAATGTCAGAGAACAGGGTCAATTGATTTCCAGAGTACAGCACAGGTGCTTTGTGTGAGCAAAGCCAGCCAACTAAAGAGCACTGTTAAGGATCAGCAACTGGCTGCCATACAGGAGCTGTAACTTTACTCTTAGGAGCTATTTTACTCAACTCCTATGAAGAGTGGCTACAACAGGATGTACCGACTTATCACTTCATTCACATGGATTTGGTGTAGTGCTCAGCACATGTCAAAAAGTTTTGTATTTTGGAACTTAATGCCACCCACCCCCCCACCTGGGATACTGAATCTGCTATTGGTTGAATCCATGGACATTGAGGGCCAATAGTAATCTGTTTTTATTGCTATCCTTAAAAATGTTTCTTTTTAAACTTGTACCTATAATAAAATAGCAAAACTAGCCAGGAAAAAATAACAGCTATGACTTAATATCCAATTAAACTCCAAAGTGAAAAAAATAAAAAGTAACTCTACTCCCATGCTCATTTTATAGACATAAAGCCAGTGTATTATTTTATAATGAATGCAACAGCAGCAGCTATAACACCTCACTTTTGCACACAAAAATTTTACAGAGTCTTTTTTCATAACGGCATTACACTCTGTAGACAATACACTTTAGTAAATAAGGTAGGGTAAAGGATTTTAAGCACTTACCTCAGAGAATTTGTCTGCTACCATGTATCTAACTCTCCAGGATTTATCTTCTGTTGCCTGACGCAAGGTTGGCATTACCAGTTTCTCCAAATCCTCTTGTGGGAGAAGCTGGGCAATACTCACACATGCTTCCACTGCCAGGAGTCGCACAGAGTCCTGTGGAAATAAAACACTTAAGGATACTCCAAATTATATTAAAATCATGTCAAAATGTCAAGATATGAAAATGTAATTGCTTCATTCAAGCACTGTTAGGTACTTTGTGACTAAATTAAAGCCCAAGTCAGCAAAAGTAACAAAGATGACATAGAAGAAAGTGACTAAAAGTCAGCTATCTTCATTGTGCTTTGTAACATTTACAGGCTTCAGATATGCATAAATATTTATTTTATAGTTTCACTTTACAGGCGAGATAAAATGAAAACAAACAAATATGGAAAACATATTTGCACGCTTCCCATCCAACCTGATGGAGCTTGAGAGGTGCTGCAAAGAGGAATGGGCGAAACTGGCCAAGGATAGGTGTGTCAAGCTTGCGAAATATTCAAAAAGACTTGAGGCTGCAATTGCTGCCAAAGGTGCATCGACAAAGTATTGAGCAAAGGCTGTGAATACTTATGTACATGTGCTTTCTCAATTTTTTTTATTTTTAATAAATTTTTAAAAACCTCAAGTAAACTTTTTTCACGTTGTCATTATGGGGTGTTGTGTGTAGAATTCTGAGGAAAAAAATGAAGTTAATCCATTTTGGAATAAGGCTGTAACATAACAAAATGTGGAAAAAGTGATGCTCTGTAAATACTTTCCGGATGCACTGTAAACACCAGATTAACACTTGCAGAAATTGTGACGATTCTCTACTAATGGGGTGTCCATGGACAAAGGTGGACACTATACAGCTGAACACCCGACAGACATTAAACTCTTAAAACTAAATCGTGAACAAACAAATTCACCCACAAAGCAGGGTTTACTTCACTTGGCTTGCACAAGTACAGTATGTAGTAGGCATTGAAGGTTTAGATTTGCAGTTTGTTCTACTATTCAACTTTATATAGTATTTCCATTTTCTAAGTTTATTTCAGTTCTTAGCTGTTGCAATTTTTAGTTCTTCACTTTTTCCAACTTAAACTAGTGTTTCCATACTCTGCATTTATTAAAATTTTTTGTAATGTTTTTGATCTAAACTCTCCTATAATTTGTAATGGTACAAGATCACCTGTTAAATTCAAATCCGATTAAAACTACCATTTTTACAGAATGTGCTACAGAATGAGACTACATTTATACACAAACTTTCCCATTATTCCTACTAATTACCCGATTCAATTGAAAATAATACCTTCTTGTACAACTGTTGTTCAATGACTATCAACAAAAGGCAAGTCACTTGGAAAAGCACAAACTGTTTTACAGCAGATATGTTTCAGTCATGGCCAATTATACAGTGTGTACGGAAAGTATTCAGACCCCCTTCAATTTTTCACTCTTTGTTATATTTCAGCCATTTGCTAAAATTAATTTTTTTTTCCTCCTTAAATGTACACACAGCACCCCATATTGACAAAAAAAAATAATTTTTGAAATTGTTGCAGATTTATTAAAAAAGAAAAACTGAAATATCACATGGTCCTAGGTATTCAGACCCTTTGCTCAGTATTTAGTAGAAGCACCCTTTTGAGCTCATACAGCCATGAGTCTTCTTGGGAAAGATGCAACAAGTTTTTCACACCTAGATTTAGGGATTCTCTGCCATTCCTCCTTGTAGATCCTCTCCAGTTCTGTCAGGTTGGATGGTAAACGTTGGTGGACAGCCATTTTTAGGTCTCTCCAGAGATGCTCAATTGGGTTTAAGACAGGGCTCTGGCTGGGCCATTCAAGAACAGTGACAGAGTTGTTGTGAAGCCACTCCTTTGTTATTTTAGCGGTGTGCTTAGGGTCATTGTCTTGTTGGAAGGTAAACCTTCAGCCCAGTCTGTGGTCCTTAGCACTATGGAGAAGGTTTTTGTCCAGGATATCCCTGTACTTGGCCGCATTCATCTTTCCCTCGATTGCAACCAGTCGTTCTGTTCCTACAGCTGAAAAACACCCCCACAGCATGATACTGCCACCGCCATGCTTCTCTGTGGGGACTGTATTGGACAAGTGATGAGCAGTGCCTGGTTGTCTCCACACATACCGCTTAGAATTAAGGCCAACAAGTTCTATCTTGGTCTTATCAGACCAGAGAATCTTATTTTTCACCATCTCAGAGTCCTTCAGGTGTCTTAGCAAACTCCATGTGGGCTGCCATGTGTCTTGCACTGAGGACAGGCTTCCGACAGGCCACTCTGCCATAAAGCCCTGACTGGTGGAGGGCTGCAGTGATGGTTGACTTTCTACAACTTTCTCCCATCTCCTGACTGCATCTCTGGAGCTCAGCCAAAGTGATCTTTGGGTTCTTCTTTACCTCTCTCACCAAGGCTCTTCTCCCCTGGTAGCTCAGCTTGGCCGGACGGCCAGCTCTAGGAAGGGTTCTGGTCAATCCAAATATCTTCCATTTAAGGATTATGGAGGCCACTGTGCTCTTGGTAACCTTAAGTGCAGCAGAATTTTTTTTGTAACCTTGGCCAGATCTGTGCCTTGCCACAATTCTGTCTCTGAGCTCTTCAGGCAGTTCCTTTGACCTCATGATTCTCATTTGCTTTGACATGCATTGTGAGCTGTAAGGTCTTATATAGACAGGTGTGTGGCTTTCCTAATCAAGTCCAATCAGTATAATCAAACACAGCTGGACTCGAAGCTGAACTCAAGGATGATCAGAAGAAATGGAAAGCACCTGAGTTAAATATATGAGTGTCAAGCAAAGGGTCTGAATACTTAGGACCATGTGATATTTCAGTTTTTCTTTTTTAATAAATCTGCAACAATTTCAAAAATTATTTTTTTTTGTCTGTCAATATGGGGTGCTGTGTGTACATTAAGGAGAAAAAAAAATGTAAATGATTTTAGCAAATGGCTGCAATATAACAAAGAGTGAAAAATTGAAGGGGGTCTGAATACTTTCCGTACCCACTCTATGTAGCTTATAGGAACAAATACAAGCCCCTAGTTAAAACAAAAACTGAAACACGCACACGACGATGCAGGTTCTGCTTCATGCTCCCATCTTGCTTCTGGGAGCGCTGAACCTTACACCGTTGGTAATGTCACCAATGAGACGGACAGTGAGGCACAACAATGAAGTAAGTGGATGGCGCAAAAAGTGCAAAAGTACTTTTATTAAAACAGCAAAATCACAACAAAGTGTCCAACTAAAGTGCAGTGCATCAAAGATCCTGAAATAATCAATAAAAAAGTTGTGAATTGTGGAGGTTAAAAACACAGTAGAAAGAAAATCCTTTAAAAACCAGAGGTGCCTTCTTTTACTGGCGACTCCCCTGGCAGTCTGGATCGGAAAAGCAGGGGAGTCACTCTACATGTAGCTGACCTTCGACACCTCACTGGTCCGGTTGGCTTTTCGGATCCCTGGCTCCGGTTCTGCCCACCCAGACCGAGACTTGGGCTTCTCAGCAGCAAGGACGCTCACGCTAGGGCTTCCACTTCCCAAGTCCCCGACTCCTGCTGCCTTCGCTGCTGGGAGCCAAACTTTTCCCGGTCACTCCTGCTCCAAATAAGCGCTCACAGGAGCGACCACTACCGTCGGCTCTTGGGTGCCGGCCAAACACCCCACTCAGGCTCGCCTCTCCCTGCTGCCTGCAATCAACGCAAGCCTGCACTCGCTCACTCTCCTGCACTGGCTTTCTCCTTCTTGCTTCCTTCTCCATTAACCTCCCTTCACGTTATTTTTCATTCCTTCTTTTTCCTCTCCCCCTAGCCACCTCATGTTTATTTATCACGGGGATGTGGATCAGGTGTGGCAATCAGCAGCTCCCAGCATTAATTGCGGATGCGGACGACTCCTCACTAGTGCACTTGAGGACCTCCCGCATCACAAATTCACTCCGGAACGACTCCTGCCACACTACCACAGCCCCCCTCTAAGCCGTAAGTGCGACAACTATTTAAAAAGTGGCCTTTTTGACTTGAGTTGTGGACCCACTACACCACACAACCCCTAGTTAAAACAAAAACACACACACACTAACCACAACCTACATCATTCGATATAGTAGTATTACTGACACATCAGAAGGACTAATACAACAGGTCCCTAAACACAACAACAATTGGAGATTTTACGACATCCATTATCTGAACCAGATCTCCTGATTCAATGGCTACTCCATGTAGTGCTATAACAGAGGCCAATTGCATTAGAAAATTTCCTGGTCCAAGACAGGTAACACAGCTACTATTGAGCTCACTCAGTGGACAACTCTGACAAAAGTGTTTTACGTAGACGAAAACAGCCATTTCTAAATATCAATTTTGTTTCAGTCAAATATTTACTGGTTTTGATTTCTATCAGGGCCATTCAAATTGGAAGGCCCACATGTACCCCATGAAAAGCTTTTTGAAAGGGGTAGCAGAATATTCTGCTACCTTCAATAGATTATGAAACTTCTGATATTAACAAGGGGGTCAGGACAGATTTTTAAGAAACTTCATCATGCATTAAGTACAAAGATATTTTACATCTCTCCTTTAAGATCAGCCCTACAACTCCTAATGGCATCTGGCAAACTCTTATCAGTAAGAAGTTTCTTGTGGCAAGTCTTCCAGATAGATTTTTCATACATGTCAACAGGCTGACTGAAGATTGTTAGACTTGTGACTTCAACAAGCAACCAGCCACATTAGCTCTCCAAATATGACAACTCACTGTCCACTGTTATTTTTTTAGGCAAGATATTGCAATCCTGGTTTTGCTTGTACAAATAAAAAAAAAAAAATACAAAGAGAGATTGATTTAGGACAGAACAAATTTTAAAACCACATACAAAAAAGGCACACAGGACTACAGAATATGAGGAAGGATTGAAATAGAGGAATCTTTTTTTAATCTAGTGTACAGTAAACATTGAGAACTGTTATTTAAAATATTTAATAAGTATTGTGGATTTCATCTGTTATTATAAAAAAGTTCTTCAGTAAAAATATGGGGGCACAGAAGGAAGCTGGAACATTTCATATAAATATTACATTTTCCTCTTTCAGAACCACTGATATGTAGAATAAAATCACCAATCGGAGTTTAAATAGTAGCACTTTGAAGACCTTCGAAGTAGGAACGGATGATAATTGCAAACATTTAGGGTCATAAATTAATTAGTGAGGAACAAATACTGAATGACAAAAAACTGCTGTTTTTAAATATAGAATAAACAAGTTCGTGAAGTATTTTTTAAATCTGCAAAAGGCAATAATGACAAATCTTAATCTGATGAGACTTATATCTATGGTACTTGCACTGTGATCACAAAAGTTGTGTAAATAAAATTACCACGAAGGTATTACTCTTAAGGTTCAAAAAGTTTAATTGCTTGCAACAATTTAAACTGTCCACAAAATAAATGCTCCATCAATCTTGTGCTTAAATGTTAGTAATTCAGCTATTTTAATTTACAACATACCACCACTTGACCTAATTATAGGACAATTAACATTAATTGTTGTAATAATATAATTGGTTGTCATGGAGTCTAACTCATTCTCTTTCTCAAAGATGCCCTGATCAAGATACACCTACAGAGATTTCAAACTGAAGTCTTAGCAAATAGGATATATTCACATCATAAACTATTAATGTCACAGTATCCATCAAAAACATCAATACTAGTTAATTTTCTAGAAAGGATTCTAATAAAAAAAGGTTATAAATGGAAGTATATTCCATAATGTGGATATACAAGCATTGAGTATACAAAACAAATGTCATTTCTCTTCAGGATTTACATGAATGCCTTGTACATACAAGCTAATCAGTGAAATATTATTAGCCATTATTGTGGTGTGATCATGAAATACATACCTGTTCATCAGAAGCAAGAGCAGCAAACAAGGGAATGAGGTCACTCTTAACATACTCAAGCTCCAGGACTTTGGCAAATTCCCCAAGTTTAGAGGCTGCAGCACGACGTACCATTGGAGTATCATCTGAACATAGTGTTCGAAAATGCCTGAGAAATGAAGCACAATAAGAAAGAATACAGCAAACCTAAGGGCCCCTTTAATAACATTGAATAACTTAAAATTAGGAGCATTTACTAATGAAGAAAACAGAATGCTGAGTATGAACTACTCCATCTAAGGAAACACATGGTAAAAACTGAAAGATTTTTCATGTTTTAGTAATAACTGACAAAATGTTACAATGAAGTGTATAACGTGTGAAGCATGAATTTCAAATATCAAATAAACACTTTCACAAAAGGTACAAATAGAACAAATGTACTTCTATTCAAGAATATAACTGCAGAAAAAAAGCCCACGTTTGTTTTAACGATGTGTTTACATAGATCATTGTAGACATGGAACACACATGAAATGCATGTGTTCCAAATAACGATATAGTACTACAGTATTTATAAAAGGTGTCATTTTGCTTGACTTCTCATTCTATACAACTCTAAGCAACTGACATACAGGTAAAAAGACTTGAGCTGAGAAAACTGCGCAGCGGTGGGGGGGATGTGATAATAGGCTGCTGGCTGCGTATAAACACATTTACAGGATAAAAGACGCTGATGGAGAGCTACAAAGAGTTTTTTCGTAGGCTCTAGTAATTCTAGTGTTAATTACAAGTACAAAAAGAAAACAGACTCTTCATATCAGAGTGTGTACAGTGAGCAAGCATGAGCTTAGCACAGCAGGTCACATTTTGAACTCGATACAGCAGAAAAAAAAAAATTAATCTTTTGCTCCTTGGTAAATAAGATGCTAAATTTCTCTATTTAACTTGTAAACTTGTTAGCCACTTCAGCTTTTTACATTCTTGAAAAACATGTTTGTCCTGTAGGTTAATATGAAAATGTTAAAGAGGGAAAAAAATAAAATAGAACAAATCTTTAAATCATGGAACTGGTCATTGGTAATGGCCCAAAACCACCTAAAGAATCCCTAGATCACTGTAAGCAGAGGTTGCTCCTAGTTGTGCCTGTAATTGGGCAATTTTCACACAGTGCCAGAAGGCTTTAGACAACTCTGTGCTGGATAGTTTTTCACATTAAAAAAAAAAAAAACGTTTTATTCATTGGATGAAGATCTGAAAACATAATACATTAAGCACCAATAACTTTCTATCACAGAGGAAATCAGGAAAGAAAGAAATAATTCCCCATGGCACTGGAATCCTAAGTGCTCTCAAACACGGAGTTAAATGACTAAAAGGGATGCAGTGACTCAAAACCACCAAGCCTAACTTGACTTGAATAGCCAAGTGTACAGGAGCATATTGCAGATCTAACACCTAGTCACCTTTTAGTTATTTCCCAAAGGATAATGAATTAGTCAAACTTTATTTTGAAACATGCCATATAAAAACATGCTTATAGTTCATATACTACTTTCCCCCCCCCAAAGGTGGTTAATATAGAACTGTGTGTTATTAATCAAGTACATTATACCATTTTATTTTGAAAGAGACAGGTTTTGTAAAAAGTACACATTAGGAGTAAATAAACCAGTCCCAGATATTTTGTGTAAACAAGCGGACAGGCAGTCTAGGAAAACTACAATCTGCCTTTTACCCCCCTTTTTCATAAACCAGGCACCACCATGCCACAATATAGAAAGCATAATAATATCAAGCCTAGATACCTTAATTATGCAGGAAGATAAGCATTTAAATGCAGTCTATTTTAGAAGTAAATGCACTATTTAAAATTGTGGCAGCACACAATGCAGCTAAAACTTGCTTTAAAAATCAGTAAATAGGATTAACAAATCTAAGAGGTATGACAAAATTAAGTAAAAACTTACTGTCTGATCTCTGATTTTGTGGACTTTGAGACTCTTGGATAGCACACACTGAAGAGACCACATGCAGAAGTACGGGAAGTAAACCAGTCCCCACTAGCAAGACGCTTTACCAAAGGTTCAAAATGGGCTTCAAGGTCCTCAGGAGAATGTTCATGAGAAATCTTTCTCAGGGATTCAACAGCTTTGTCTCTAACAACCGTTTCTTCAACTGTGGCTAGACTCTCAAGGGGTGGCTATAACAAATTTTCCAGAATGACAAAAAAGAAAAAAAAAAAAAATGACTTTAGGAGCATGAATAGGTGTAAACAACCGTTTTCAGTGAAAAATACAAACTCAATATGATGGTTAAATGTATGTAGCTTATAAACAATGTATACAAATGCAGATTCATATGACCACCTAGACTGACAGCCTAAATACAATTTACTTCCATCAGTATATGCCACAATCACTTTACAGTCTCAAACAACGATGAACTGATGTATCAGAAGGAAAGAAAAACTAAATACCAAAATCAGATTAACTTGTAATACTAGAACAGCTAGTTTCATATAAAATGAAAAGCTGCAACCACTCAGTTAAAATTCTTTAATATAATAAAGATGCACCCGATTGTGTCATCAAAAATACACACACATTAGAGTTGGATCTATACTAAAATTTTTACTTCAGTAGCGAAATGAGCTTTTGGACCTCAGTACTGGTATCAGAACTGTTCCAAAGCAAATAAAGGACAACTCCAAAACACTCCATCTTACTACAACCTCTCTGAGGCACTGCACAATTGCTTGCCTCCCTGGTACAACGTGCAATCACACCACACTATGCATTGCTTCCTTCTTGAAGCCATGAAGTCCCAATAATGTCAAAGTAAACTGGATATTTTTCATAACTGCAATAATGAGTGTTGAGTAAATGGGGTCAGGGCATTGAGAGGAAAGCGGACGTTTACTTCTGGTACCAAAAATCCAGTAATGCAGGCACCAGAACGGTTTTAAAATTTTGGGTGTTCAGTATTTTGACAGTCCCAGTACATGGCGCACACCCTACTATACATGGAAAAAGTTTGAATTTGAATGACTAGAGGTTTACCAAAGTGAATTTGACTTCTGTATTATGCAAAAAGCAGTATACAATTTATAGTGTCAAGAAAGAACAAAAAGAAGCCAGAGCGCAAATAGTCTGTTTCCTGACACTGAAAATATTATGGAAATCAAAACCGTAGCTACAACAGTGGGTATTTTTCCACAAAAAAACAGAATTCATCTAATAATTTCAACTTCTTCCCAAATCATGTATCCAATTTAATACCTTTGCTATAAAATAAATGAGTAATAAAAAAAATTTCAAAAAAATGCTTAAAAGAGGGAGTTTCTAATAAACTTTTACACATTCCCATCACACAGGTCCAAGTAAGCTTTGAAATACTTGGCGCACAAAAGAAAAAAAAAAAAGTATTTTTATTTTTACCCCTAGCATCCCTTAGTTCACTGTGCTATTAAAATTCAGTGCAAGTATACATCTCTAGTGCAATTTAATCACCTGTAGAATTAAAGGCACCAAAAGGCCTAACTGACCGTGTTTACAGTATGAAGAAAAATATGCATTCACTATACATTATGTACATTAAGTAGTTAAATAACTATTCTTCACAAGAAATATAAATTAATATTCAATCTTTACATTAGAAACTGTATGTAATAAAATATTGAATTGACAAGTACCATTTTGGGAATTAACTCATAAACCATCATAACCGGCTATAGTAGGTTCCCAATGCAATTTTCCAGCATGCCGAAGCAGAGTATATTCAGCCACATACATTCTTTGAACGTCGCAACCGGCCATAGTCTGTTACCAGTGCAATTTGCCAGTCTGCAAGGAGCAGAGTATATTCAGCGATGTACATTCATTGAATGCTGCAACCAGCTATAATCAGTTCCCACTTCCTAGTGTAATTTACCAGCACACCAGAGCCAAGTACATTCGGCGATGTACATTAATTGAATGCCGCAATTGGCGTTAGTCGGCTCCAAGTGCAATTTGCCAGTA
The DNA here is from genome assembly GCF_016835505.1 of Polypterus senegalus. Lineage (NCBI taxonomy): Eukaryota > Metazoa > Chordata > Cladistia > Polypteriformes > Polypteridae > Polypterus > Polypterus senegalus. The sequence continues at coordinate 136,421,084 of NC_053162.1, forward strand.
CGCTGGAGCTGATCAGTCAGTGCTATGACATTTGTTGAGCGGCCAACTCATGACCACTGGCACCCCCTCCAGCAGGGCAGCATCACTGTCCCTGGGATTCAGCTGCTGCACTACAATAGCCTGCAAGCATCAATGTTGGCCTCTGTGTGCTTGCGTGTAGTCAGTTCAAGCACAGTTGGCTTGGCGATTTACCAAATTTCATCAATGGTGTCAGTTGCACCTTGTACAAATGATAAGATTGTTGCAGTATTAGGTTTGGCTGGCACCCTACCCGGGGTTTGTTTCGAGCCTTGCGCCTTGTGTTGGCTGGGATTGGCTCCAGCAGACAAACCCTGTAGTTAGGATATAGCGGGTTGGATAATGGAGAGATGGATCGATGTGCTAGGTACTTAATCATTCAACTTAAAATCTTTTATTGACTGCATGCATCTCGTTTAAAATTGTCCAAAATGTTTCTAGGACAAGATTCAACCTGTGAATGTTGCAATTTAGCTCCAGCCTCATTGGGCCACATGTTCTGGGTGTGCACCAAATTAACAACAATTTGGACAAAAAAAAAAAAAAAAAATGTATTACTTGCTTATCAGACCACCTCAGTGTCACAATCAATCCAAACCCATTAACAGCGGTGTATGGTGGACTTAAAAAGTAGGGGGAACAAACTGTAATTGCCACTACTACAGTACTAGCAAGTAAACTTGTCTTGCTCAACTGGTATAATCCTACCCCACCCCGTCAGTGGGTAACTGATGTTCTATACTAGACACTGGGGGGAAAAAAAAAAATCAAATTCTCACTTAAAGGATCTGTTGAAAACTTTTTTAAAAAAATAGAGTAGCTCTGGATGTTGGCTCTCCTCTTTCCCTTGGATGGGGGTTGTATTTTGCTTTGTTAGCTTGCTTGCTTGTTAAGTTTGACTTAATTGTATGGAATGTTATATATCCTGAATATATAATAAAACAAAACAGAGTTGCACTGTACATGAATAATTTTAAGAAACACAAGTTATGCTACTGAATAAACAGCAAAAACACACCTACAAATGGGGGGGAAAAAAAAAAAAAAAAAACTTACCAAAAGGCAGTGAACATATTCTGGTCCACCTACTAACACCGTAAAGCTGCCAAGCTGCTCAGCAAGAGCTAGCAACACCTCGTCTTCATCATAAATTGTATCTGAAAAATAACACTTTTTAGGAACTGCTGGGTTTTACTAGTACAGTAGTCTTGCAATGTTATGATATACAAAATGATGCATTGAACAATAATCTTAACATAACTAATATGCCAAATTATATTCTTCCTTGCATTTTCAGAATAGCAAACTATTTACTAATGATGTGTACATTATAACTGAAGAGCATAAATGCACAAACTTGACCTCTAGCACATTTAGGAGAATATACTACCAGCATCACAGATCTTAATTATACAGGTAAGCTTTAGCCGTAAGGAATACTTCCTTTTCTGTAAATTTGGGCAATATACTGATGCAACTCTAAGATTAAGTATTTTATAGATTAAAATTAAATCATCACCATATTAGACTAAAACAAAATGAATTCTATCTATATTCATTCACGTTACTTAAAGCTTTTATTGGTTTTAGAGTTAACTATTTACTTCAAGAGTAATTCAATGACAATTTTGGTATAACAGAGTATGAAAGGCTACCATTTTTAAATGTTGTTGTTGTTGTTAATGGGGACAAAATATTTGTGGATACATAACTTAGTTATTGCTCCAAAATAATAGGTCATAATGTCAGACTGCTTACCAGTGAGAAATGGCAACAATTCAGTCCTGGTTCTTTCAACACCCAAGGCCAAAGCAATAGTTGATAGCTTCTTAATACTGTTTAAGCGCAACTGTAAGGATAAACAGAAAGATAAAGTATAATAGACATGTTCATTTCTCATTAATGTTTTGTGGGGTTTTATATCAGTATATCCTTCAAAATTGATTAACAGCCCTTTGGCACCAAAAAAAAAAAACAGGCTATAAAAGTTTATAAATTCAAAAGAGTATTCATCAATAAAACTTTAATGTAGCCTTTTCACAATTATAAAGACAATTTATACAGTAAACTAGTTTTTAACTTGCAATTCAGACTGATATGCCAAACCAACATGAAAATGTATTTTACATATAATCATTAAAACATGTTTGATGATCTATTTAAAAAAAAAAAAAAAAAGATACTGTGTAACATTAAAACAGATAATATATTTGTTTCAAAAAATAGATATTAGAATTAGGTTGACTAATTCGAAATCAAAACTTTCATTGCACAAAATTAATTTATCTTTAAAAGTACAAACAAAGTACATTCATGCATACAGCTATACAAATATATTGGACTTTTAACTTAGAAAAGTGCTTCCCAAACAGCTGGAGGGGGGAAAAGAGTAGACAAAAGGAACTCAGAAACAATATTAAGCAAAGCATATTCCTTTAACTGGAAAAGTTTTGTTTCTAAAATTTACAAGTTACATTATTAACAATGTCACTTTGGAAGGCATACAGTATTTTTATTTACAGTATGTGCACTTTAATAATCTCATTATTCACAGAAATCACATTTATTAAAAACTCCATAGAAAACCTTATTCGAGTTTGAGAAACTAACCGTGTCATTTGGGCATACAAACGCCTAACCAAATAACACTTATGGATTTTGCAGTCTGTGCATGTCTGTTTTAATCTGTCAGGCTGTGCATGTGTTACCTTCACACATGCTTTCAGCAGCCACAGATAGAAGACTGTGGAAGCATCCACATGATACATTTCCTAAGGCAAATACATTATTCTTTCTCCTGGCTGAAATTCTGTCTGTATTTCAGAAAACAAAATTTGCTGATGAGCTAAATGTACAGTGCTAAGCTGAGCAGCAGAATCTCAGGATCAATGTTCAGGGTAAGGTGTTAAAAATAATGTGCATTATGTAGTCTGTTATAGATGGGTAGGGGCCTTTAATTGCCCAAGTATTAACTGATCTAACCTTACAAATAGAAGAGCAGAACAGGAGTTTTTGAAGGTAAATAATGACTGTTTTGATATGTTAATCACTAACACAGATTTGGTCTTGGTAAGGCCTGGCTAGCTTTAGTATTCTATCAATCAGGATAGGAATCAGCAAATAGATATGAGTGAACCATCAGGCTCTAGTGACCACAGCATAATACATTTTTCAGAGTGCACATTCAGAAACCAGAACAATTAATGTATCATTTTGATAGAGCAAATTTTGACCAGATGTGGCAAAGCCTAAAAATAACCTGGAATAGGCTTTTTGATGTGATGACAGCTCAGGAGATGTAAAACATTTAAAACTGTTATACATAAAATGCAGGACAGGTTTATCCCAAAAAAATGACCCAAAGACATTCTTTCAATATTCAAGTAGTAAAAGAACAGTCAAGGAGAAGGTGAGGAGTATTAAGAATGGTAAAGATGAGCTACAATGTGAAATAGCATATCCATTTTTCTGATGATTACCCATGTGAAGAAGTCAAACTCCAAAAGTAAAAAGACCTACTACGGAGGTACTTATCGATTTGGAAATTGTAGAGGGAGAAGTACCGCTTAGATTAAATAAGCTGAACTCAAACCAGTTACCAAGTGCAGATAACATTGATCCTTAAGCGCTTAAGGAGGTCAGGGAGTACATAATGTACAGTATGTATAGATAGAGAGATAGAGAGATAGATACTTTATTAATCCCAAGGGGAAATTCACATAATCCAGCAGCAGTATACTGATACAAAGAAACAATATTAAATTAAATAGTAATAAAAAAGAAAAAAAAATAAAATAAAATTAATGTTCACATTTACTCCCCCGGGTGGAATTGAAGAGTCGAATAGTGTGGGGGAGGAACGATCTCCTCAGTCTGTCAGTGGAGCAGGACAGTGACAAAAGTCTGTCACTGAAGCTACTCCTCTGCCTGGAAGTGACACTGTTAAGTGGATGCAGTGGATTCTTCATGATTGACAGGAGTTTGCTTAGTGCCCGTCGCTCTGCCACAGATGTTAAACTGTCCAACTTTAATCCTACAATGGAGCCTGCCTTCTTAACAAGTTTGTCCAGGCGTGAGGCGTCTTTCATCTTTATGCTGCCACCCCAGCACACCACCGCGTAGAAGAGGGCACTCGCCACAACCGTCTGGTAGAACATCTGCAGCATCTTACTGCAGATGTTGAAGGATGCCAACCTTCTCAGAAAGTATAGTCTGCTTTGACCTTTCTTACATAGAGCATCAGTATTGGCAGTCCAGTCCAATTTGTCATCCAGCTGCACTCCCAGATATTTAAAGGTCTGCACCCTCTGCACACAGTCACCTCTGATGATCACAGGGTCCATGAGGGGCCTAGGCCTTCTAAAATCCACCACCAGCTCCTTAGTCTTGCTGGTGTTAAGGTGTAAGTGGTTTGAGTCGCACCATTTAACAAAGTCTTTGATTAACTTTCTGTACTCCTCCTCCTCCTGCAGCCCACAATAGCAGTATTATTTATATATATATATATATATATATATATATATATATATATATATATTTTTTTTTAAGCCTTGATACATATATTTCAAAAATCTTTTGAACACTAGGGAAATTCCTAAAAAACATGAAGCTAGAAATAATCCCATTGCATTAAAAAGTATGATTAGGCTGATCCATGTAATTGTAGACCAATAAGCTTAACATGCTTTGCAGGAAACTTACTGGAAGAAATTAATTAAAAGATTGAAGAGCACATGTCAAGAACAGACAGCAAACAGTCAACGTGTTGAGACAGGGAAGGTCATCCATCCATCCTCTGCCGCTTATCCGAGGTCGGATCGCGGGGGCAGCAGCTTAAGCAGAGAAGCCCAGATTTCCCTCTCCCCGGCCACTTCTTCCAGCTCTTCTGGGAGAATCCCAAGGCGTTCCCAGGCCAGCCGGGAGACATAGTCCCTCCAGCGTGTCCTCCCGACTGGACGTGCCCGGAACACCTCACCAGGGAGGCATCCTGATCAGATGCCCGAGCCACCTCATCCGACTCCTCTCGATGCTAAGGAGCAGTGGCTCTACTCTGAGCCCCTCCCGGATGACTGAGCTCCTCACCCTATCTTTAAGGTAAGGTTATGTTTTAATAATAGGCTGGAATTCTATGATGAACCAACAAAGCCATTACTCATCATGATTTTCTGAAGGTCTTTGATAATGTACCACTTTATTCAAGGCAGTATATGTAGATGTGTACAACGTTGATTCAATTCACACAAACTAATGGTTAAGGCAGTTTGGGGAAGATGAAATGATGACCCAGAATTAGCTAAAGTTAAAAGTGGTGTCCTTCAAGTATCAGTGCCAGCACCGCTGTTCTATTAAAATTTACATAGAAAATCTAGATAAGAATATAAACAACAAGCAGGCTAATTTGAGAGATGATGTCAAAGTAAGTGGAAGGGCAGATAATGCAGAATCAGTACATAAGTTTGGGAAGATTTGTAGCAGATGAAACTTAATGTAAGTAATCTCTAACTTTGTGTGTGAATGTGCCCAGAAAAAAAACACACTGCTTAAAGAAAAAATAAATAAATTAAAATAACGTTTGGAGTTTGACCAACAGCATATGGCAGACTCCAAAATATTAACTGAAGGTTCCCTTGTCAGAAGGGATTAAAATTGAACACTGTGGCCATCATGGGAAACTTCATTTGTGGCACAAACCCAACATGCAAAGAACACCATTCCCATAGTGAGGCATGGTGATGGCAAAATCATGCTGGAAAGTTCACCTTAGAGCAGGACAATAACCTAAAAGCATACTGCTAAAGCTACACTGGAGTGGTTTAAAGGGAAACATTTAAATGTCTTGGAATGGTAGAGTCAAAGCCCAGATCAAACCAACCAAGAACCTGTGGCATTTCTTGAAAATGTCACAACCCATCTAATTTGAAGGAGTTGGGCAGATTTTGACACATAAAATGGGTGAAATTCCCAGTGGCTACTAAATTAATAGAGACATTCCCCAAAAGATTTGCAGGTGAAATTGCAGCAACAGGTGGCTCAACAAGACACTGACTTAGGGTTTATACTTGTTATACTGTATATAATTGTTTCTGTCACAATAAAAAACATTTTGCACCTTCAAATTGGTAGGCAAGTTGTTTAAATCAAATGGTGCTAACCCCCCAAAAATCTTTTAATCTCTGGTTGTAATGCGACAAAAAAGGACAACTACAAAGGGGACGTGAATACCTAAAGTACGGCTGGGCGATATGGGCAAAGGATAAAGTCTCGATTTTTTCAGTGTTATGGACGATTTTCGATTTTAATAAATTTTTTTTCCATGAACCCAAGACAAAACAGAACTCAAAAATCGCTTCCTTATTTTGAAAGTATATGGAAACAATAACAAAAAAGCTACACTTCAGGGGTGTTATAAAAAAATTAAATAAATCTAAAATAAAAACAAAATGCAGAAAAATAAATTCATTTACATAAAATAAAGCACCATGGGCAGGCAATAATCAATCATTAAAGTGCAAAAGAATAACAAGAACAGGACCAAATGACTAACCTATATCTGAGGCTGTGTTCTTTCCAAGCAAAATAATGGTATACAATATGTGAAACAGCTACACGATGTTTTTTTGTCTCAGAATTATTTACAGTTTCAAATTTCTTAAACCTTTTTGTTTGTGCCAATGTGCAGTTAGTGTTAATTAATAACAGCAGCAAATCTAACACCCTCAACCAAAAAGCCATAATGTTTCTAACAGTGGCTGCTCTGTCCTGAAATCGTACAGCTGAAACGTTTTCAAACGCAGTATGTATTTTATAAATTGTAGCATAAATGGATGTAGTTTATTGGAGATTTCATGTTCGTCAAAGTTTAAACTTCTTAACAACTTTACAAAGTAATAGGTTTTATACAAATGAACTCAAGTGAAACAAACACGTACATTTTCAGGGTTGCCAGCTCTCACGCATCTGCATCTGGTGTGACACTCTGGCTTTCAGACTCTCACACACATGCAAGAAATCTTACGGCAAATCTACTGTATATTATTCTATTATAAACCTAATATTAGCTACATCAAAAGTTTTGGTGTATTTTGCAAACCCTATAGACTATTTACAAGGTAGTAAAACTATTACATTCATTCATATCATATCCATACAAATGGATATCAAATCCATTAAGCAACACTAGTTACGTGTGCATTTATTTCACTGTTTCCTTAGATGTTTCACTTCCTTTGTCACTGTCCAGCGTTGCTCACTTAGATGCCATTGAGTTGGAATATTCAGTATTTAATTTATCCATTAAGTTTTTTTTCCTCTATCATCACTACAGAATACATTGGACAAGTAGAACTTAAAGCATAGTTTGGATAGAGTGTTGAACATCTGACTCCCAAAGCTTTTCACCTTCTTCGTATTCTGTGCGTTGGTTTGTACACAGATGGTGAAACAAGTTACTTGTTGTACGGTCTTTAACAGCAACCGATTTTCAAAATAGTTTGCAGTCTTTTAAGAAACATCTGCCTTTTCAAAGCCAAACCACCTCCATGCAAGTTAGGATGACCCACAACTAGCTATTCAATCTAAAAACGCAGATTGCAATGCTAGTGGTGTCTGTATTTTGTCTGTTGGGCACTGCCCAATTACTCATTTTTTATTAGCTACTCTAGCTTAAATTGTGGCATGATGACCACGTACGTCTATATAAGCACAGTGCATGCACTCTCAATGCATATGCAAAGCAGTCAATTGTACTAGGCTACTTTATACTTAGTCTCACCATGTCAGATGTGTTTAGAGACAACCATAAGTGAATTTTCCAATATACTCTACCTGCATACAAGAGTCGAAGCCTCAGGCTCATTCAATGACCTGAGACACACCGAGGCCCATAAGATCATACCCCTGTCATCGGCATTCTCTTTAGACCACGCACACTCTCCACACGGTGAAATCAGACCACAGCAGTCTTAGACATTACCAAGCCACATAGCTAAAAATTTACTTAAACATGATAATATGGTCTTATATAGGTCATACAATTCAAAAGCCACAAACTGGGCTTTAAAAGTAACACTTAAAAGTAAGGCTTAATGTCTACTTTACAAGGTAAATTAACATTCAGTTTTATTATCTGCAATAGGAAACTGTCAAACTTTATATACGTAAATGCAGACAGTGTAGAGAGCAGCACTATATAGTCATGGCAGAAACTTTGACATAAAAAGGCAAAAGTTTTCCATCCTTTCAGAATGAATGCTTCTTTTACGCAATAAGTTTCTCTTCTTAGTTGCGACAAGGCTGCGAGCTATCACCACGACCAATGATGGTAAAATGGTTTGTGAAGCTGCCTTGGGAGCAGAGAAAGTCTTAATCGAGTGAGTCAAAGGATAGCACGGCTATGGGAGCAGACCCCTGACAGTTCTGTTTGGCAATATAGAATTCATTGTAAGGCCGATTTAAAATTAAAGAAGTGTAGCCCTTTCCTTTTGTAAGCCCATAGTGTGACAAGATTATTAGGCCTAGAGAAGCATCAAAATCAATGAACTCCATATAGTGTAGACTATTATGAAATACTGTACGGTGAAATAGCATATTACACAGTTGTTAATAAATAACACTGAATTACTAAGTGAACAGTCTAAAAAACTTCTGAAGGGCTGGCATATAGAATTGCATGTCTTATGCAAATTACATGGTTTATTAGATTTCTATAAAGGAAACTGCATATTAAAATTGTCTATTAATAAAATTAAACTGTAGCAGCAGAGACGGCAGACAAAATATCATTTATGGTGTTTTCTACTAGGTTTCCCACAATAAAAGTAATGTTTGGTACATAGTTCTTATTTATTGTATTAAATTGTGATGACATTGTGATTTTCTTATTCTGGATTATTATATTTTTTCATACTTCAAAAAATACACTAATTCTGCAGTAAAGACTTGCTCTGATCCTTGATTAGGTTAAATATTTCTGAAATTGCAATATACCGGCATCAAAGTGCCAGAGTCCAGCTGAAAATGTAGAAAAATGGACCTGAAACTGGGAGTCATCATACCAGCACATGAAGAGCATGTCTCCAGAAGGCAACAGCAACATATGGGCTTCACAACGCCGGAAGTGCTAAAAACTGTCCTGGCTGTAGCAGATTACTTCTTGGATTTTACTTAAAACTTTGTGGGAATAACTAGATGGCACACCGAGTGTTACATTTCTAAATTCATAAAGGCAGCATTCAAAGGTGGGGCGTGGTTTTGAACTGAAAACAGCAGAGGTGCTTTCGTTAATTTGATCCAAAAGACAGTAAGCTTCCGATTACTGAACTCCTCTGTTCAAGCAAAATATGCATTCAACAAAAATGATGTGCCAGGTGTAAAGGACTTTTGTTAGGAGAGATCATAAGGAAGTGCCACAGGAGATACAGATTTCAGTACACAACACACCTGAATCAACAGATCTGCCTATCAATATTAGTAGAAGCATCCACTGTCTCACTGCAAGAATTAAACGATTCATCAAAAATCCTTTGCAAAAGTTTATGGGCAACATGCAAATGATTTTACTTGGAACATCTTTCTTTTTATAGTTTCAGATAGAGGAGGCAAAGAGAGGAAAGAAAACCATTTCACCAAAAAACATTTTTGTAAAAAAAAAAAAAAAAGCCAAAGAACCATGGTTATTATAGTTAATGAAAACTAAAATCAATACTGACACTATTATTAAAAAAAACATTTTTGTAAACTGAAATAAAATTAATAAAACCGAAATGAAAAACTAAAAACTATTAAAGTAGCTGGAAAGACTAACTGAAATAAAATAATTTACTAAAATAATTTTAGTTTTCATTTTTGAATGAATATTCTTGCCATTAGTTTTTAACCCTTAACTTTTAACTCTAAAAGTGAACGTCATGCACCACGAGCCGCCTGCACATATTCATCCAGTGAATGGCGGCTGGTGAAGGAGGCCAGGTGTTCACACAGCATTTGTGGTGACAGAACAAGATGAATATGCATGTAAAGCGTGTGGAATAGAAAACGATTTACGTGCTGCCTTTCTTTGCACTTGTATATCAAGATAGAATTCAAATGCCTGAAAGTGGAATGTGCTGGTCAACAAAAACTTTACCATATCGACAGAAAAATCACGAGTGAGTAACGTTTCAGTTTATTTCTCAGGTGCCTGCTTTTTGTTGACAGCCATTCACTTGCCATTTCGCTCATGAAGCATACAGAAGGTATAGTAATCATGAAAAAAACTCGACCTCAAGATTTTGATGAAGATCTCCCCAAGTCCGAAAATACAGTTTTTTGGAATTATGTGTGTATATATAAACACAATAAGTCAAAAACGCAACTAGATAGATAGATGAAATCAGTCAAGTGGTTGTTACACCAGAATCGTAGATCTGTATTAACTTTTGGGCCAAATCCATCAACCGGAAGTGGTACTTTTTTATCATGCAGCTGCAGAGTCCCATTTATTCAACTTTACTTTTATAAATTGTTCAATATATTATTATTTGATGTCGATGGTTCTTGAATGTACTGTACATAATAATCATTGTCTTGTAGTTTACTCCTCAAATATCAATCCCCATATCCAAGTACACAAGAAAGTCGAGGGGAGACCATACTAGATTTGCATATTGTTGCTGACCAATCATTTTTCTTTGGAAAAATATTGTTTAACAACAAAGCAAATCAAACCTTGTAAAATTCCTGAGTTGACAATGTCCCTACTGAATTACAGGTAGATAGGTGAAGAGAGTCTGCCAAGTGATGAAAACCTAAACATATTAATGTGTTTTTGTATTTATGCTATATTTATTAATTTACCTTTCTTAATTAATATTCAGTCATAATACCTGACATTGTGAGAGTAATCCAGTAGCAGAATTATGTTTTAAAATATGCCCCCATTTTTCAATGTTTCTCTCCCTCTCTCTCAAAATAGACAGTTGAAATCATCATATCCTTTTTGTTCTTAACATCAGCCATATCATACATATTGCATACCAGGGATTTTTCCTGCCTTGCATCCAAACCTGCTGAGGTAGGCTCCAGGTTTCCTGCTCTGGATAAACAGGTTTAGATAATATATGTATTGTTCTTAATCTCAGATGCGGTCTCTGTCGTTTTGTGCCTGTCCATACTCTTACTCTGCTCATTAAGGGTTTACCATTCTTATACATGAGCTATTCAAGTCTCACTGCCCTTAACCTTGACACTACATGCTTGTTTTTCTTTGTGTCCCTCAATACAGCTAGGTGGGGTCTGAACACTGATCCTAGAGCCTTGTTCTTCCTAAGACCCTGTGATTTTCATGGTCACACCTGTCAGAACAAAGTAGATTCAGTTTTATAATTTTTGATATATTTTCAGGCCTGCAGATGGCAAAATTCGGTCTATAAATTGTTTGTGCCCGAGATGGAATCGGAGATCAATAAGGCTAGTAGAAAAAACAGTATGGGAGATTTTTGAATGCATTCATTATAAGCACATTGTGTTGTGCAGGATATGCTGTGTGCTGTAGACATTTACAGTAAAATCCCTCACACTATAAACTTTACCTATATTTCATTATAAATTGGCCCATTCTGGGCAATAAAAGGAAAAGAAAAAAAGTGCCAACAGTCAACGCAGATTTGTTCAGCACAAAATGACAGAAAATATTTTAAAAAACATAAAATTGTGTAAAATTGTTCATATTTAGTACCTGGTTTTGATTATGATTGTTTTTATCAGACAAAAACAAAACCAAATAGTAAACTGTGTCGTGTAGTAAGCTTCCATAAACATTAAACTCGTATCCAAACCTGTTAAGTGTACAGTTTTGTTTCATTGTGACACAAACACTAAAAACTCCATAGTAGCTCTTTAACCATACAATAATTACTAAAACTGAAACTAATATATATAAAAATAAAATAGAAATGTCTTTGTAAAATAAAAACTAAACTAAAAATACACAAACTAAATTTCCAAGTAAGGTCAGAAAAAATATTGAAATAAAAATGAATATAAAAAGGCAAAACTATAATAACCTTGCAATGAACAGAATACTTGCTTCAGCTCGTTAACTGGTGCATTAACCCCATGAGTTTGCACGGACCACTTGGAAAAAAAATTGTATTAAGTTTTGACAAGAAAAAAAAGTGTCATGTCCTATGGTCATAGAGAGGAGAGAAGAACTAGAGTAACTAGGCTTTCGACAAAAGATACAGGGTTTCAAACCAGAAAGCAAATGAATGAAGTTATTATACCTAAGCTTTATGAAGATCTTAAGCAAAGCATTGCCACATCTCTCAGATCAACGAAGAGACTAGCCTTAACTTGAACATCCAGGGCAGCACATTCCTACATCATGCATCACATGTCACTACTAGTGCTGGGCGGTATACCGGTTCATACCAAAAACTGTTTATGTTTGTTATAATATGGATTTTTCTTATACCGGAACACCAGTTTAAATAGCCTAAACAACATTCAGAACGTGGCACAATGGGAAACTGTTTAATCTTTTCCCTGCTGCACCACTAAACAGGCATACAACAGAGTTCATGCGTTAGTGGAGGTATTGAGCAGTGAAAATGGACAGAAAAAAAAAGGGGTCATGTCCGTTGTCTGAAGATACTTTGGTTTTAAAAGTTCAGATGCGAACCATTATGTTCAAATGTGTGAATTCGGTTTCTATACTACTGGATAATACTGCAAGCCAAGTTGTACTGGTTTTATTTATTTTCAATACTGTGTAATGTACCTGGTCACTGTGTAATAGTGTGACGATGCCAATCCCCAACAGACTCCCTCTTCTTACATGGGAGTCTGTTGAACCAACACCGTCAATAGTTATGACCGACTCATTGAAGCCAGGGGATGGTGGAAAGTGCTCAAGTGCTTTTGTTAAAAACAGTCAATAGTAAAACCAAAAGTGTCCTTTGTGCGGTGTTCAGAAAAATATAGTGCCCAAATAAATAGCAAATCCATAAAACCAGTGAAACATGGGGATAAGATAATAAATAAATCTGTTAAAATAGAGGTTAAAATGCAGTCTCTCTCCTCGCCCAATCGCAGCACACCACCTTCTGTCTCCATGGCTCACCCTTTACAGGCATTGCTGGCAGAGCCTTTGGAGCACAAACTGCTTTCTGTCAGCTCCTGTCTTGGCTGCCACCACTCTGCGCTGCCAGACCATCCGAGATTGGCTCTCCTACCTCAAACCTCCCCTAAACCCCCCCCATCTTCATTCGCGCTCACTCAGTTGGTCCTCTGATCCATTGGGAAGTCTTACATTTCACTTGCCCCACTCTAAACGCTTAGTCAGTGGGATGAACCAGCCCCTAGATCGCCTCAGCCTGCGCTCCCTCGTGGACATCTAGCTCGCGCTGGCTCACCTACCAGGTGTCTGTATCGTCACGATTGTGTGCAACTCGCCCTAATCACCTCATCAACTCCCCGCATCGTGCAATCGCATTTTGAAGTAATAGTATTATTACTGGAAGTTGCACGATTATTTTACTGTTATTATTTATTAGTTTAAATATTATGCAGTTTAATGATGGTAAAGTTGTTTAAAAAATCACTTTAATGTATGAGTGGACAGAGATTGTTAACATTAACAGAAAATGTAGTTGGTTTACAAAAAATATTACTATTTATTCCTTTTCTAAGACATGTTCAGTGCAATACAACTTTTGACAAGCACCTCTGGATATTTTAGTAAGTCTAAATGCCTCTTTGGATGATTGAGAATAAGTTGTCAAAATTGTAGTTTAAGTTATTTGCAAAATTTGTTCAATAAAAAAGTTCTATATTTTGACTGCAACTATCATGCAATGTGATTACTTCTTTTCATTAGTGTCCCCCTCCTTGAAAACTATCACTTTATGGAGCCATGCAAACCTGTATTAATACCTGTGTGCAAATTAAAGTGTTTTTTGTACAATTCTCATGACAGTGGAATAGGTTATTCTTAACCACATTTTACTGCAATTACTGCATAGACTGACTAACTCAACATGGAAAAAACAAATACAGTGAAACCGGTACAATTTTGAAAAATACCGTGATATAGAACTTTGGTCATACCGCCCAGCACTAGTCACTACATTAGAAACGATGGGGCAAATGTGGAAGAAGTGCTGCAGACAAGCACACCGCATGCCAGTCACACTGGGAGCAATCACACTCCATATACAGTATGCAGAGCTGCCGAGATGGCTGTTGTTCCAAAAACCTTTCTAGCATTTCCAATTCAATGATTCATCTCATGACCGCATCACTCACAAATTTGTATGTTGGCAAGTCAAATAAACGTTATTTCACTTTAAGCACATGCCTAACTGTACCACTACGGTGGAAAGCATTTGCAATGCGCCTCACCTGGCCAAGCAAGTGGGCAGTTGTTGGAGTTTTCAGAGCAGCCAGCAATACCAAAGTAAGCATGTGCACAAAGCAGCTGGCATGAACAATCTCCATAACCTGTACCACACAGATCATAAAAGTGGCGGCATCAGTCACAATTCATCCAACGCCACTGTCAACAATCATCAGCACTAAATCTTTTTAAAATTCTTCCTTTTTGCCTAAGGAGGAACTGTGAAGATACATTTCAGACTGATGAACAGGACTACTTTACGTGAGCAACTGAAGATATGCAACTTGTAGAATTATAGGAAGACAGGTCTTCCAACTGAATCTTTAATTGCAACTAATTCAAGATTATTTTTAAAATGTCCAAAAGGGAAATAAAGTTAGAGAGCGTCTACATGGTTTCCTAACACATTAATAGGTTTTTGAATAGCTATTATTTAAGAAGCAAAATTTGATTATTTTATAATAATTATTTGCAAGATACCATGATACCATAGATCACGAGTGTCAAACTCAAGTCCTGGTGGGCCGCAGTGGCTTTTAACCCTTTTCCTAATCAGTGACCAGTTTTTGCTACTAATTAAATTCTTTTCCTTAGTTTTAATTGACGAGACTCAGGCCCCTTAGTTGTTTCATTTTTACTTAATTAGTAGCCAAACAATAAGACGACACAAAATGAGCCGCCACAGAAGCTGCTCACCACATGATCTGAAAATAAAGGTGAAGGTCTCAGTAAAGCTGATCTCTCAGGTCACCAAAACATTTTGATGGTGTTCTTAGACAAAACAGAAAATCAGTTTTGGAAATGTCTGCTGAGGCAGAATGAGAGCAGCAACAAGCCATGGAATTAAATAACGGGTTTAATTAACAGCAAGAATCAGCATCTCATTAAGAAGTAGAATTAAGAAGAATTGGTTGGAGTGAAATTGGTTGGAGTTTAAAATCCCAGTTCAGCTGGTCATCTGTCGGCTTGTTTCACATCTCATTTCTGGTTGGCTACCATTTAATGAAGAAAGGAATAAATACAGAGGTTAAGAAATCTCAAAAAAAAAAGATATCACTTCAAAAATATCAGTGCACACTAATTCAGTCAAGATAAAAATCGATATTGAATTAGAATCGAGTCAGGACATCAGTGCCAATACCCAGTCCTGTTTCTGAAGGTCAACAGCTTGTGCGATAAAAACCTCTCTGCACAACAGCTTCAAGAACAGTTTAAAAGTAGGCAAAAAAAGGAATTTTCACTTTCTACTGTGAAGAGGAGACTTTGTGCTGCAGGTTTGACTAGGAGTATGGCAGTAAGAAAGCCATTCTGTAAACTACAAAATAGGGCCTTGAAATAGCAGGTGTAGACTACTAAAGTATGGAAGCAAGTCACCTTAGTTCATCACACAGGGTGTTTGTACTCTATCGAGTTGGTGAAAGAATGGTTCCTCAGTGTGTGACACCAACTGTCAAATATGGGGGATGAAGAGTAATGGTCTGGGGTTCTTTAGCTGGAGGCATGAATCAAAAGGGTTACCATAATTTGGCTGTTATACCAGCAAAAGGTGGCTACTTTGATGAATCAAAAATTGAATAACAATTTCTACATTTAATGAATCCTCATTTTTTTTATTTTTTTTTATTAGCCATTGTTCATTTGTTCTATGCCTTAATTTCCTGAAACAGCAAAACAGCAAGGCCGGGTTTAAACTTCATAGGACTCATGCTGCAGTAAACATTCCTGCTACGCAAAGTGTTTGTTTATATTTGCACGCATACTTTACGTAAATCTGGGAGAATCCACCAAGTGGCAGTGCGAGATATTATCACGGTGAGAACAGGTTCAGCTTCGCTGCGTTATGAATTGCCTGAAAAACCCATTAAATTCCGATGACACCTTATCGCAGTATCTCTGAAAAGGATGTTTAATAATTAAATCCTTCAATCCAGGGATGTGTCCATTCTAGCAAGAATTGGGCACGAGGCAGAAACAATCCCTGGACGGGGCATCAGCTCATTGCAAGGTGAATACAAGCACACACTCACATTCACTAGCGTCATTTTAGTGTCACCAAATCTACATATCTTTGGAAGCAAACTGGAGCACACTGTGGAAACCCAGCAGGAAAACATGCGAACTCCAGTCAGGAAATACTAGTGACGCGACTCCTTGCTAGACAGCAGCACTACTGTGCCGCCCCCATGTGTGTAATTTAACAGTATTCATTATTTAAACAAACGATTTATCTGTAAAATGTAACATACATACTTTAATGCAATTCATCATGAAAGTGATATCAAGTATAAATCTAAGGATTCTAAATGTGCAGAGAGTTCGAATATCATACATTTAATTGTTCTATGTGGCGATTGCTGCTGTCAGGTCAGGAGGAAGCCCAAAAAAAAACAGAGAAAAAAAAAAAAGGGCGGCACAAAAGATGATATGCAAAACTTTTAAAAAGTATCATGTCATTACGATCGGGAATATGCGACGCTTGAATATAAAAGCACCACAAACGCATCTGTATGTCAGCATTTTGCTTGACCACACTGAATCATTCATCAAAGTGTGCGCATTGATCCTGTAGGTTCCCCAAAGTGGCTTTCTGTCGCATGTAGATAGTAAACAGAGACTCCGACGTCACATTCCAACTTTTATCACATTATGCCCCGACTTTTGCTGGTACAGCAACTCGCGCATTTGTCGCATTAATTTTTTTGCCCAGAGGGGACTGGGAAGTCTAATGGTCTGGAATCCCTACAGATTTTATTTTTTTCTCCAGCCGTCTGGAGTTTTTTTTGTTTGTTTTTTCTGTCCACCCTGGCCATTGGACCTTACTCTTATTCTATGTTAATTTATGTTGACTTATTTTATTTTCTTACTGGGTCTTTGATTTTTCTATTCTTCATTATGTAAAGCACTTTGAGCTACTTTCTGTATGAAAATGTGCTATATAAATAAATGTTGTTGTTGTAATTTCGGAGGACCTGCTCAGAGGACACGTCAAATGAACGCTGGGAACATGTGGCAGCCATGATGCATGCGTGTACTTGCTCTGAGCGTGAAGCATAAACGAGCCCTTAAGACTTTAGATAATAATGCATTTCCTTAAAAACTGACAAAACACTGAGGTGGTCTAAAACCTCACACCACACCCTAAAAAATTCTCTTTCAACTTTATTAAAGTTTACCCTAAGCATTTCCACAGTCAATGAAACATCTCAGAAATCTGTTCCTGTTTTGAATGATGATAGCTGTTTTAGGTTACTTTAAACCCAAGGTGCTCTCTGTGTGGAGTTTGCATGGTGGTGCTGAATTGGCACTAGAGTGCATACGTGTGCACATGTGTATTCACCCAGTGATGGGATGGCATTCAGCCCAGAGATCATTCTTGCCTTACACCATAGGATTGTTGGATAGGCACCATTTGCCTGCTATAAATAAATATACTGTATCTGGAAGAATAAACTTCGTATTGATTTTTATACAATATGTTAGTCTCCCACTTTTCTCTTTGATAAAACTCATGTGATAAAATAGGATTGAAAGGAAACACATATATATATATATATATATATATATATATATATATATATATATATATATATATATATATATATCCAGTGTTATTTGTCTCTTTATGACTCTGCTCTTATTGGGTCCAAATACAGTTTTACATTTCAAAGTTGGGTCCTTAGATTAAAAAGTTTAACGACCGCAAGTTTAAAGTGCATGCATTAATTTCCCCTTGGAATTAATAAAGTATCTATCTATGACGCTGTCAGTCTCTTTCATTTAAAATATCTAAAGCACAAGTAAAAAAGTACAGCCCATCTGATTCACGCTTGCTCTATTTAGAACTAAAATCTTTTCAATACAGTAGTAAAACATGTATATCAGAATGCATTCATTTTGTAAGTTTTATTGGAATAGTTTTAAATAGAACAAACAAACAAACTAATGTTTATCACCATAACCTACATCATTCTTTATTAAAATACTACATAGCGGCTGCTGCTTCACCACCTGAAGCCACAGGTCCGCTACGCCCTCGACCCTCTGCAGTTCGCATACCAGGAGAAGGTGGGAGCGGAGGATGCCATCATCTATATGCTACACCGATCCCTCTCCCACCTGGACAGAGGCAGTGGTGCTGTAAGAATTATGTTTTTGGACTTCTCTAGCGCCTTCAACACCATCCAACCTCCGCTCCTTAGAGACAAGCTGACTGAGATGGGAGTAGACTCGCACCTGGTGGCATGGATCATGGACTATCTTACAGACAGACCTCAATATGTGAGTCTTGGGAACTGCAGGTCTGACATTGTGTGCAGCAATACAGGAGCGCCGTAGGGGGTCTGTACTTTCTCCGGTCCTGTTCAATCTATATATATCAGACTTCCAATATGACTCGGAGTCCTGCCACATGCAAAAGTTCGCTGACGACACTGCTATTGTGGGCTGCATCAGGAGTGGGCAGGAGGAGGAGTACAGAAAGTTAATCAAAGACTTTGTTAAATGGTGCGACTCAAACCACTTACACCTTAACACCAGCAAGACCAAGGAGCTGGTGGTAGATTTTAGGAGGCCTAGGCCCCTCATGGACCCCGTGATCATCAGAGGCGACTGTGTGCAGAGGGCGCAGACCTATAAATACCTGGGAGTGCAGCTGGATGACAAATTGGACTGGACTGCTAATACTGATGCTCTGTGCAAGAAAGGACAGAGCAGACTATACTTCCTTAGAAGGCTGATGTCCTTCAACATCTGCAATAAGATGCTGCAGATGTTCTATCAGATGTAGGTAATCCAATCCTGGGCTCCCGTTTACCCCGGACATTTTTCATTCCCAGGAATGAAACTGTTGTAATTCCCGGGAAACCGGGAACGGCCAAGTTCCCATATATAGTGTGTAACAGTGTAAAATTCGATCAAGAAATAGAGTTATAGTTGAAAACTGAAGACTTCATTGACGTCTGTCAGACAACAGCTTAGAACAGCAACTTGAAATTGCATTGTGTTAGTCTGTTGCATCCGCATTATCTGTACCAAGAAACTTGCCATCACAGAATGAGGACAAGAAACTGGGTGCATCAGCAACAGCTGAAATGGCGTTGTTTCACAGCAACAGCAAGCACGGGCGTTGTTTAGAACAAGTGTATCAGTATCCGATGACTGTACTGTCTACTTCACTGGAGGCAAAGCGTGCTTTCTCAGCAGCTGGCATACTCTGCACGAAGTACTCTCTCGCCTGGATGACCGCACTCTGGATAAGTTATGCTTTCTACGCTCTTATTACCGCAACTAACTAGATCAGGGGCACTACCTTTGCGATATACCGGTCGATCGCGATCGACGAATTGGGCACCCCTAAACTAGAAACATGTACTTATATGACAGGATGAACTGCTTCTAGATAAGGTTAGTCTTTTATTGGTGTCAACATACTGCAGTAGTTTTATTAAAAATAAGTGTCGGTCGTTTTAAAACCGTTCACATGCGAGATGCCCGTGCACTGTGTCATCCCGGGAAGCCCGGGAATGACATGCGGGATTCCCTAATCAGATGGTTGTGGCAAACGCCCTCTTCTACGCGGTGGTGTGCTGGGGAGGCAGCATAAAGAAGGACGGCTCACGCCTGGACAAACTGGTGAGGAAGGCAGGCTCTATTGTTGGCACGGAGTTTGACAGTTTGACATCTGTGGCAGAGCGATGGGCACTATGCAGGCTCCTGTCAATAATGGAGAATCCACTGCATCCACTGAACAGTATGATCTCCAGACAGAGGAGCAGCTTCAGCGACAGACTGCCGTCACTGTCCTGTTCCACTGACAGACCGAGCAGATCGTTCCTCCCCACACTATGCGACTCTTCAATTCCACCCGGGGGGGTGAAACGTTAATATTATACAAAATTATTGTCTGTCATACCTGCATTTTTAACCACTCTTTAATATTGTTTTTTATCAGTATGCTGCTGCTGGAGTATGTGAATTTCCCCTTGGGATCAATAAAAGTATCTATTTTTATTTAGCCAAATACAGTATACATTCAGTAGGCACACCCAAAGCCATATTATCCTGTTGAACCAGAGAATACATTCTAGAAGTAGAACTTTTACTTCAAGTACATTTTAAAGCATGTACTTTCTTACATTTGCTTAAGTACAATGTCAGTTAGGTACTTCAAATTTTTCTAGAGAACTTTTTTGCTTGTTTATTTGTACTTTTACTTGTGTAAACGGTTTGATAACTTCCTCCAGCACTGCGACTACATGCTAAGTACCAGGTGTATCTGTAGGTAGAGTGGAAACTCCCTTCCTTACCATTAACAATTCAAATTAAGCAAAACAAGCAAATGAAAACAAAATTGTTAGAGATTTTAAATAAAATCAAATCTCAGGATTGAATCTAACAATTGATAATTAAAAAAAAAAAAAAATCAATTATGCATTTTATAGCCCGATGACAGTCCACCACAGGGCCCATTCTCGCACACACCCACTCGGTTTCTCAGCCTAAACATCCACGACTTTGCGATGTGGTCGTAACAACACAACTACATGCCGGAGATCGAATCCGGGACTCTATAAATCGCCGACTTTAGGTAAGAAACAAACAAAAAAAAACAAACACACTTCTATCAAACCAATATATCCGTCCAATCAGCAGCCTTACAAAAAACAAGACCTAAGGTGTAGGGTATCCAAACGCATACTACACATTTTAAAAACATATACGACTCCCTCAAATGCATAACTAATTTAAAGAAATTTGTGAGGAACCACAATTTACAATTGAAAACAATTTAAGCCAAACAATTACCTCGCCCCAGTGGAGTAGTGAAGTTTTAAACGATTTTATTCTCCTTGTAATCATGAGAACTACCGAAAGAATCATTTTTGTTATCTAAGCTGACGAGTTCATTCAAAAGCACTCGCCGCCCTCGGTATATCTACCTTAAAATCTGGTTTATAAGAATTCAGCTGTTTTGAAAACTTTCAATGAATACTCCCCTATCGGTGAGCGCCGTTTTCTCCCATAACAGAGGAGGTAACATGCCGGCCGGTACCAGGCCGTAGGTCCGCTCATGCATATACCAGGACCTAAAATCAGCCCCACAGTCTTTTAACTGTTAACCCCTACAAAAATGGTATGATTACCTGAACATCTTCATTCCTGAGCTCGTCAATAAGAACTGCAATAGGATAAAGAGAATCATCCCCGTCGGCACCAGCCATTTTGGACATAGGTTTGCTAATACAGCAGAGTCGTCGATTGCTTCCGGATAACGCGAGTATGGTGGGCTTCTAGACCAGAAGGGGCGTGGGCAATAGTACCCTCACGTTTTAAAATAAAATAATTTAATTAGTACACGATTATAACATCTGAGTGTTTTAAAGTATTATTTTAAATTTCAATTGATTTTTGTACAAATTTTATAACAAAGTAAAGTTACGCATGCGCTCTGAGTCGAGTTCATACACGTAACCGACGCCATGCTTGTTAAGGGCAAGTATGACGTATGTATAGGTAAGGTGTTTCCTGAAAAAACCGACAAGCAAATGATTGCTTTTATCAATTAAAAATCTTTTATTTTCAACTCTTGACAGTTACTATTGTTTCGTTTGCTGCCGCGTTCACAACTTTTTTCTAAGCTTCTTAGATTAGGTGACATGACGAAACAGCATTTGAAAAACCGGTAAAATAAATGGGTGGAATACGTCGTCTGTTTGCCAGTGCTGTTTATCTCTGACATTTGTTGTACTGGGGTCCTGCGCAAGAAGTGGTGGCATTCAGTTCCTTGCTTAATACATTTTTTATCATTAAGTAATTTTCGCAAATCTTGAAAGATAATTTTGGATGAGGGCTTTTAAATTAAAGTAATTATTATTTATAAAAGAGCAAATAATTAATATTCGTCAAAAATCTTTAGTTATTTTGGGGGGCGGGGTAATTTTTATTATGTTCTTGACCACTTCAGTTTACTAGTTTGTAAAGTGCTGCTCGTTGATATGTCACCAGATGGTGCTGTACATGATATCTATACAGTATTGATCTTCCATCGGTGGTCTTTTAAAATATAACAATAAAATGCCTGAATTATTACAACCCCTAATTCGGGGTGTACGTATGAAATGTAGTTATGTACTTCTTGAAGCCGAAGTATATAATAAACAAAAATAGTTTCATCAGATATTTTAAATATTAAAATGTTTGTTTTTGTTTAAATTCTAAAATGTAATTTTTCACCCTCAGAGAGAGGACAATAGAATTCTGGCTGGATACCTATATCATATTTACAATCACAGACTATGAAATTCAACTTAACTCAGCTTTTATTGTCATTCATCCACATACTGTACATAGTATATGGTTTGAACGAAATTCCATTCCTTACAGTCCCCCGGTGCATAGGCAAAACAAGTTACATTTAACATATACCAAAACCAGAGCAACAATACAATGTAGCAAAACAAAAGACGCTGGACTATAACGCTCAAACAGTGCTCAATATCCATAGTAAAGTGCGGAGTGTAAAGTGACAGAACGTAATTGGGGTAATGTTATAGGGATATGGTACTGAGTAACATGTAGGAGTTGTCAAGTCTGAGAGCTTGGGGAAAGAAGATGTTATAGGACCTGGCTGTGCTGGTCCTAATGCTGTGGTATCTTCTACCTGACTGCAGGAGGTCAAACAATATGTGTGAAAGGTGGGAAACATCTTTCACAATAGTGAAGGCGCTACGCAGACAGCATGTCTGAAAAATGTCCTGGATCAAGGAGAGGGAAACCGCTTTGATCCTCTAAGCTGTCCTCACTATGCGCTACAGCATCTTGCACTCATGGACCTTGCTGTGCCCAAACCACACAGTGATACAGTTTGTCAGGATGCCCTCCATAGTTCCTCTCTAAAAGGTGGTAAAAATGGGTTGTGGCAAGCCGATTCACTTCAGTCTGTGCAGAAAATAGGCATTGTTGTGCCTTCTTGACAACAGAGTTTGTGTTGATTGTGCACATGGGGTCATCAGAAATATACACAGCAAGAAACTAGTTGCTTCTGACTCTCCACAGCAGAGCTACTGATAAGCAATGGGGAATAGTCAGGCGATGTTCTGTTGAAACCGACAAGCATCTCTTTTGTCTTATCAACATTTATAGACAGATTATTTTCACTACACTGCTTCACCAGGTGTTCAGCCTCTTCTCTGTAGGATAGGTCTTCATCATTGTCATCATCATGGTCTAAAACGACAACCCACATGCTTAACTTAGAAATGTGATATTTTTAACCTTCTGGGAGTGGCTCATAGAGCACTAAGACCACCGGTAAAGAATTAGATATCAAAAAAAAATATTTGTGATCAGCATCATTGAAATAGCATAAAACAACACTCTACATTACTAAAATACAGATGCCCATTGTTTCAAAGATCAGTGAAAAGGAATAACTTTGACCCCTCAAATCCCCACGGGTCAGTTTATGTGGAATGCACAACTTCAAGTCCTTCTGATCATGTTTGCTGAAAATAACTATTACTTTACTCTTTAACATAAAGATGTAATTTCCTGTAGAAAATGTGGTCCAAAAATGGCCTATAAAGGAGTTTTTTTTGGTCTAGCGGGACAAAAATAGAGGGAGTCCCAAAAAGCACATCATCCTATGTAACCAGACATCAAGATGAGTCGAACGATATATCATATATAGTGGTGTCAGGAGGTGCTAGAGAAATAAAATTGAAGTTATTTCAAAGTGTTTGTAATTCTTATTAACACAATAATAATAGTGCAGCATTCTCAAGCCCCTTTTGCTAATTCAGGGTTGTGGGAAGACCTCAGTCTATCCCAGCAGCATCACATACAAGGCAGAAACCAGTCCTGGACAAGATGCCAGACCATGGCAGAGAAGGCTTGTAGATGGCAATAAGGTGTGGTCATATCTGCCCAGCTGTGCCTCATGTTTACATTTAAAGGCAAGAGAGAGGCTCAGTGTACTGTATGTGTCTACAAAAGGAATTTCCTGATAGATAGTTCCCTGGTTTAAGTCACTGTCATTCTAGGGTCAGAATGATTCATCAATAGAGTATTGGTAACAGAGTGAATCATTTCTGTTGCACTAGGACAATTTAGTTTTTCTATCCTAAATGTGAGGTATTTTCATCATCATCATCATGATTATCATGATTTCATTTCTCTTTTTCCAGGTGTTCTAGTTATTTCAATTTACTGATGACCCCACTAGGTGTTCGGTTGCAGAAGTAACTGTAGACTTTAAGCATTCAGTCATATTTTCCCCATGTCTACTCCACTCCTTGATAATTGTCATATAATTTTCATATTTAGATGCAATAAGGTAACAGAGTCCACAGTAAATAGGTAAACAACATGGAGGTCATAGCAATGGTGAGAGTTAAAATCAAACTGAGTGCTATTATGAACAATGCTGCATATACTCTATTGCACACACTAAGGACTTTTAGCCAACAAATTATTCAGTAGGAGTGTATCAAAAGCAATATGTTTGCATAATACCTCGCTGTGTCTGTGTCAGCCAAGATAGGAGTTACATATTACTGACAGAACTGAATAAAAGAAGAAAGTGGACAGAAAGACAGCAGTTTGTTTTAGGAAAGCAGAAGAAATGGACCTCTACCTATAGGGTGGTCCAGATCTAATTATGCAGTTTTCATTACGCTATAACTTATTAAGTTTATTACATAGAAAATCACCTGAAAAATGCCAGACCATAGAGAAGTGTACGAACTGACGACATGAAGAATCGTCTTTGCACCGAACTGGAATCGTCCCCCGCATGAATCAAAGTCATCCAGACGATCTGGATCTGCATAATTAGATCTGGACCACCCTATATTTCTGAGTGCATTTAAGAAAAGGGGTGGGGGATCTACACCTGTAAACAAGATGTCTACTCCAAGAAGTAATGCTTTCTTGAAGAATCCACAGTATTTCTGTGATTTTTATTTTCCTGAAATCCCAAAGGCTGATTAAAGCCATGAGCTGAACTGCCAGAAGGAGACTGGGACATTGTTATCTCTGGGTATTCTAACAATTTTTTTTAGTTCAAGTCAACCACTATATTTTAATTGCAGTGAATGTGACCCTGTTTCTAAAACTGAACATTTATTTTGTGATTATATGCCTTGGTTGGCTGGATGCCCCACCACAGCCACACTAAAGTATATCTGGAATCTACCCAAACAACACTACAGTACATGTGTATAATTTAAATACATTTAATGATATTTATGAGCTGGCCCATAATTTATGATCATTAAATCAAATCCTGGTAGAAAAACAGGAAAACCAAAGCAGATGAATGAAGAAATCTGATTGTTAACCCCTAAATCTGATGAAAGAGCACGATTTCTTGTTATTTTTATTTCAATATACAAAAGTAACAATTAAGCATGTTAGTAATTCTTAAAAAAATATGTGAATAAAAAAATGAATATTGTTACATTGTTTCTGTATTCTGAGGATTGAAAAGTAGGTCATACTGCCTTGCTTATCTTAAGTGTGCTTATTGCTCATTCTTTTTACTACAAACAGCTGCATTCTGTTTTGTGTCACCCAAATCCTGCAGTTTTTCACAAAGCAGCCAGATTCAGACACAGCATATGTAGAGGTGTAATGAGCACAACTCTTTTCTTCCTGTGAAATTTCTGCATTGGTTAAAGGTATTTTACTGACATTAACACCACCACAGCTAATCAAATACTAAACATGAGTTCACTTCTACATAATAAAATACACTCCTGTGGTTTCACAAGCAATACAGTATAGTTGTTTGTTTATATCATTAATTTTTTAATTATAATTAATTTATATCATTAATTTTTTTTAATTTCTAGAAAAGTGGCATGCAGTGCAAGTAAGCCATGATTAAGAAATAATGGCAAAGTCAGAAAAAACACAACATACTGTATTTGTTCAATTCTGGGCAACTAGGGGGGTCGTGGATGCCAGGTAAAATCCACAACTTCTTTATTGCAGGATTACAAATGGTGTAGAACGGCTCATCCAGTTAAACACTATTAAACTCCTTCTCCTTCAGAGAGGCAAGGATGTGCTCTATCATACAAAGGTCCAGAGAAATGGCTGGTGTAACAGATGGCCAGCAGATGTGGTCGGACATTGTTCTATTGGAAAAAGGCACCAGATAGGCTTGCCATGAAAAGTCATACAGTGGGTTACCATTAAATGGTTAAACTATCTCTAACTGGCATCAAAGGTGTCACAACATGACACCTACTGTTCTTGTGTTTCATTTGAGAATACTATCTGGATTGCACAACTGTTCACATGTTTCCATGTGTAATCCCAGTGCTCATCAGCTTTATGTGTGAAGCAGTACTCATTCAGTGCATGTACAGTATATACAGGGTAGGATTCAAAAGTAATGAGCCTCATTTTGTTCTGACGCTGAACGCCTCGGCCTCGCGCCCCACTTGCCAGTGACGGCGACGGTGGGTGTTGGCTTCACAACGCAACGGAGCTCCGTAGGATCGGCCTTGACGGGAACCCCTGTGCGGTAGTGCATTACATGGCGGAATGGAAAGTTCGTTAGAGCAACGGTACACGATCAAGTTCTTTGGAGTGAAGGGGATCATCCACTACGAGTTTGTCCCGCAAGGTCAGACCGTGAATGCTGCTTACTACTTGGAAGTCCTGAAAAGGCTGAAAATAAGCAAAGGGACATCAAGGACAGCTGGAAGCTTCACCACGATAACGCGCCCAGCCACACCGCCTTCATTGTGAGCGCCTACCTGGCCCGGGTGAACGTTCTGGTGGTCCCCCAGCCTCCCTACAGTCCGGACGTGTCGCCTTCTGACTTCTTCTTGTTTCCGCGCTTAAAATCAGCGCTGAAAGGAAAACGCTTCGACTCGATCAAGGACATCCAAGCAAATGTCAAGGCAGCCCTTGCAACCATCCTGGAACAGGCCTACGTGGATGCCTTCGAGTCATAACCCTAACCCTAACCCTACAAAAGTGTATTGATGCAGGAGGTGCCTATTTTGAAGACTATTAATTAGTTGTACCGATTTGCTCAATAAATTTGTCTTTTTGAACAAAGGCTCATTACTTTTGAATCCTACCCTGTACACACACATAACTGAATTAGGGTGAATAACCCAGTTAAGGCAGAAGTCTGGTTTCTTAATATTCCTTGTTTCCAGGACCAAGTAATCTTCTGGAGTTCTCCTTTGGCGAAACACTCCAATGTTATTAAAATGCGCAAAAAGGAGTTAAATCATCATCATTGGCGGCAGTGAATTTGAAAATAAGCATGACACTTGTGATAGTTTTCTTGTGTTTTTTTAAATATGTTTAGTCAAATTGAGACTTTATTTATAGGGTTCTGTTACCAATATAGAAGCAACTCTCTTCTGCTTGACTGTGTGATTGAGCCCTGCAAAGACAACAAAATCAAGGGTTTACATGGCCACATAATTGGGCTATTCGCGTTGAAATCTTAATCATGTTTCTCAAAGGGAAATAACTCAATTTTTCTAATTGGAATAAGGGTTTACTTGACACTTTAGAAATCAGGTTTCTGTGATTAATTGGGCTATTGAAGCACATGTAAATGTAAATTGTCAAAACTAACCTGACACCAGCCAACAGCAACTCTGGTAAGGTGGAGGTAGGATGTCAATGGAAGACATGGTAACAGATGTATTGAATGGAATTAGAACATTAAAACAATTTTGACAAGAACAGACCTTTTAGTCAAATAGATTTCATCTACCCATTTACTCCAAAATGACTTCAAGATGAGTTTTAAAGGTCTCTAAATTATTGCCTACCACACTACTTGGTAATTTATACAGTTGTCTTCGGTTCTCTTTGTGAAAGAAACATTTCTAACGTTTATGCCAAATCTACCTTTAATGAGTTTCCATCTGTTCATGTGTTCTCGTTGAAGAGTTCATTTTGAATTAACAGCTTGTATCCAATGTGCTATCCCAGACGGCTGGGGACGCCTGGACGGTCCATAAGAGGAACGATACCTTTCCTTGGCCACAAGAGGGCAGCCCCCCTGGTCTGCTTGGGGGCCACTAGAACAGAGCATGGAAGCTCAACCCTATAGGGGCCCGTGGTCACCGCCAGAGGGCGCCCGGACGGTTATGGAAGCCTGGATGGCAGCACTTCCACCACACCAGGAAGTGCTGCCGGAAGAAATCCCAGGGGCACCCAGAGTGCTTTTGGGTGCTCATCTGACACTTCAGCCACACCAAGAAGTGTCAGTGGACGGAGCACTTGGAGCCCATCCGGGTTATTATAAAAGGGGCTTCCTTCCTCCAGTAGACGAGCCGGAGTTGGGAGGAAGGAGATGGAGCTTGTAAGGATGGTAGTGGAGGTCATAGAGATAGAGAAAGAGAGAAAAGAGAAAGAGACTGTTGGAGAATAAGTCATTGTGGTGCTGTGGATTAATAAAGGAGTATGATTTGGACATTCTGGTGTCTGTCTGCCTGTGTCCGGGGGCTGTCTTTCCAAAGTACTAATTCCATTTGTAATTTTAAACACTTCAATTATGTCACCTCTTAAAATTTCTGTTGACTTAATTTTTAAAGGTTCAACCTTATATCATATATATTATATATCTTCTTATATAATACGCTACCATGGCTGTCCGTTTGTCTGTCCAGGATTTTAAATCACCTGTACCTCGCAAACCGTTTGACCTATTGACCTGAAATTTCATACACATATACTATGTGACCTCTACTGTCGGATTTCAGGGTGATGATTTTATTACTCTTTTAATTTTTTTTTACTTTATTATAGAATCAACTCTCGGCAGCGGGCAGCAGGGTGGCCGTGTGGAACATGTGTACGGGCACCATTCTCATTCCTACCACATTCGCCGTCATTTCCCCTACCTCTTCATATCTTAAGTCATTCTTGAGGCAGATTGAACACTTAAGTGCCACTTAAGTGAAAAAATTAAGAAAAACATACTAAGTAATTGGAACACAAAAACTGACTTAATCAGTTTTAATGTGAAAAGATGCAGACGGAAGAAGAGAAGAAGCGGGTTGCTAGGGTGGAGAAAAGAAGAGCTGCTCAGGAAGCAGTAACAGCATCAACCTCTGAGCAAACAAATGCTAAACATACAGAGAAAGAGTATGGAAACTATAAGTCAAGTGTATTCACTGCATGTTATCGTGCAGTACACCATTACTGTATACATATATACATATACTATATATATATATATATACATATACGATATATATATATATATCTTCTATACTAATAAAAGGCAAAGCCCTCACTCACTCACTCACTCACTCACTCACTCACTCACTCACTCACCGACTCATCACTAATTCTCCAACTTCCCGTGTGGGTGGAAGGCTGAAATTTGGCAGGTTCATTCCTTACAGCTTCCTTACAAAAGTTGGGCAGGTTTTATATCGAAATTCTACGCATAATGGTCATAACTGGAAGCTGTTTTCTCCATTTACTGTAATGGAGATGAGCTTGAACGCCGTGGGGGCGGAGTTTCGTGTGACATCATCACGCCTCTCACGTAATCACACAGTACATAGAAAACCAGGAAGAGCTCCAAAAAGCGCTGAAGAAAACATGCATTATATAATTGAGAAGGCAGCGAAACAATAAGAAGCGGCGAGTGACATATACAACCATATTCATGAGTTCTGCTACTTCGGAAACAAAGCACGATGTAAACCTACACTTTAAATTAAGTTCATAGACAGGCTGCGCTGGCATTTGTAATTTAGTGCCTGCCCATATAGGGCCGTCCGTCAGCGGCAATCCAATAGCAAACTGCCACTAAATATTCACGGGTGAAGGACTGTGTTTATGGAGAGGAAGATGAGATGGTCAGGGTGGTGTTTGACACAAACTCAGCGAAACTGCGAGAGAAAGTTTTAAGTGCCAGGACTAAGGTAACATTAAATACAGCCATGGACATAGCACGAGATGGCACCAGCACAGCTGGGAACCTTCGATGCATGTACACCGAGTGGCTCACGTGAACTGATGCAGTGCACAGATAAAAGCGACAGTTCCAAAGAGCGATGAACAAAAACCGAATTACACAATTGAAAAGGCAGCAAAAAATATGAAGCGTCTGATAAGCATATTCATAAATCCAGCTACTGCGGAAACAAAGCACACGGTGGAAAAAGTCAATGTCCCGCTAAAGGAAGACAGTGTAAAAAAACCCGTGCATGCAGTGTGTCAGGTCTCAGATAAAGAAGAAGACGAGCTGTTTATTGATGCAGTAAGAAACGAATCGATGAATGAAACCTGTCATCTTTACAACGATTGACAAACACGGAATGTAACTTGAACACAACACATCCTACAAATACGAACCTGATTGAAAGAAATAATGATAATCAAATCCTTGATGACAGCAACACTCAGTAACACTCACAAAACAAATACTGTATATTGACAGTCATGTTACGTTATTTTTAAAATGTTCCCTTTTCTTTTTCTAGCTTTTTTAACACACTACTTCTCCGCTGCGATACGCGGGTATATATATATGTATATATATATATATCCCGCTCTACATACTCGAATAATGGATACTTTATTCGCCATCAATGATTGTTTTGGTAAAGCCATACTCAGTGTATTCATTAGATGAACGGTAAAAAAGTAAGAGCGAGGGAGGATGACTTATTGAGGCATGCAGGCTGTAGTGCGCGTCAACTCTATCTGAATTGCGCGATCACATTTGAAAAAATATATCTTTTCAAGTTCTATTTAGTCCATATGTGTCAAACTCAAGGGCCACGGGCCACATCCGCCCGGCGTGTAATTATATCCGGCCCGCGAGATCATTTTATATACTGTATTATTGTTATTAATGGCCCAGGTATATGAAGCGCTGGTAACACAATAAACTACAGATCCCATAATGCAGCGCTTCAGCTGCCTTGCCGAACACTTACCGCGTTAATCAAGTGTAGCTTATGATGCTGCAAGTTATTGTGAAGCTAGCTCACACGATGCTGAAGAGAAAAGTTGATTCTGAAAATAGAGCCTTTAAAAACCGATGGGAGGCTGAGTATATGTTTACTGAACCCGTGTGTCTCATTTGTGGAGCTAATGTGGCTGTAATTACAGAATTTAATCTAAGACGGCACTATGAGACAAAACATCAGGGTAACCTGAATGCAATGCAGAAGATACAGAAAGCAGAATAATTAAATAAGAATCTGACACTTCAGCGGACGTTTTTACCCATGCACAATCACAAAGTGATTTCAAGTGAAGCTGCTTTTATGGGAGACACAAATGCACCAGTGCACCTTGCCTCACTTTCCCTGTTGCCAAGTAATGTTGAACCAAGTCGTCACTACGGTGTTCCCAAATACGCACTTTGCTGATAAACTGAGCGCACTGAGTTTGCACGGCGCTTTGGTGACTTTGAAGAACAAAAAAAGTCCGTCTACATGCGGCTCGAACCTTGTGCATGTTTGGTAGCACATATCTGTGTGAGAAGCTCTTCTCAGTGATAAAGAATAACAAAACGGCACACAGGAGTCGCCTCACTGAATCTCCACAACACAGAACCTCACACCAAACAGAAACGAACCTGTTGCCAAAAAAAGATGCCAGGCGTCCAGCTCTAAAATGACATATGAGCAAAGACAACTGAATGATTTGATTTGTTATTGCTGAAAGGAACACATTTTATTTATATTTCCAGGTTTTGTTATGCAGCATGTTCATATTTGAATTTGTATAATTTTGACAGGATATATTTTTATGGAGAGCAAAATCTTTTTTATTTTTTTTTAGTTTATTTTTTATATAAAATTACATAAGAGTAAAGAAATTTGAATGTTTGTTCTTTTAACGTTTACTTTATTTCTAACTTGTATAATTTAGACAGGATATATTTTTATGGAGAACAAAATATTATAAGTTGTTTAAGGTTTGAGTTGATTTATTCAGGAATAATATTCCTGTCTGTTTTTACCATTCCTACCAAAGATATTTCTGTCGACTAAATAAAAATTCCTTCTATTTAAAATTTAAATAGAACTTGAACAAATACGATAGTTCATAATATCCACGCAGACTTGCACGTAAGAGCGGAGTTATCCGTTTTAACAAGCAGCGTATTGCACTGATCTGAAATAGCTGTGTGTGTATATATGTAGATATGTATGTATATGTATATATATGTTTATATATGTGTGTGTGTATATATATATATGTATTTGTGTGTATGTATGTATGTGTGTATGCATATGTATGTATGTGTATATATGTAGATATATATATATGTATGTATATATGTGTATATATATGTGTATATGTTTAGATATGTATATATATATATGTTTATGTGTGTGTGTAAATATATATATATATGACAACAACACTCATCACTCACAACAGTGACAAAACAATTACATTGACAATTATGTTACGTTATTTTCAAAATGTTTCCTTTTCTTTTTCATTGCTTCTTTAACACACTACTTCTCCTGCTGCTGGTATTTTACTAGTATATATATATATATATATATATATATATATATATATATATATATATATATATATATACACATATATATTATGACAAATAAACTTGAACTTGAACCAAACTTGTGAAGGTGCAATTACTTGCCATCCATCCCATGCACGGTGCAATGAACTTCCATGCTAATATGATGGTAGCAATGAGCCCATCATATTGTACAAAGATTCAAAAAAAAATTTTCTGCTGTATATTAAAACATTCTATCTTTGGTAGTTGTAGTCTTATAGTTTGAAGCAAAAATTCTGTAAATGGTGGGAGATTTTGGTATAGGCACTGTGACTGCCTGTCACATTACATGTTTTGTCTTCCTGTGGTGTTGTCCCACAGATTCATGCAGAGATTCTTTGTTGGTTGTAAAAGGTTTACTGCAACCATCTACACCAACATCTTTCTCATCCTACTGTCTCAAAGCCACATACATTAGTGTGCTGAAATAAGCCTCACTGAACACTCAGCCTCTAGCAGACCAAAGTCTCATTTCCTATTAAACTCCCTGAAGTGCTTATTGAGAAGGCAACCTAGCAGCAGTACACGCATGCTGAGGTCACCATTACCCAACTGGTCATTTCCTTTTTTTGGGGGTAGCTTGATTAACAGTCCTGTGGTGCTTAATAAAAGTGTGACCACTGTGCAAACCTGAAATTTACCTGCTGGCTTACATTTCACGTATCTCCAAAATGCACTGACACTAAAAAACAGATGGGCTTGTAATGCATGATCAAAATACAAATTACAATTTTGAAGAGGGATATGGTATTGTTATTATGATAAAAAATAAAATAGCTGATTAAAGATTGCTCAGTAATTTCCATCATGCTTTTGCTTTGTGGATATCAAAGGAAATTTGTTAATTCATTGTTACCTAATACCTAATAACAAACACTCTATCATCTTTCCGGGTTTTCATTTACTGATGAATTAAATATATTTTCTAATAATTCTTTATTTCAGCAATGCTAATTTTAACATTAATTATTTATGTTATTATGGAAAGATCACTAGCAATGGAAATGCTGGAAATGGGTTTGTGGAGGAAGGACACTTTGAAGTTATAAACCATTGCCCTTCTTTGATCTCAGAAACCGAGCTACTATATATAGTGTCTCAGAGTCTACAGACTGGAAAAAAGAATGTTGGTGTAAAACCTGGACTGCTTCTCTGACTGCAACCTGATCTCTCCATATTGTTGTGTACTGTGTCAAAAGATTCCTTCTGTCACATTTGGTCTCCTGTCTATATAAATCTAGGGCTCAAAAGTTTATGTAGACACAAGCTAGTATTAGTTGGGTCTGAGCAGATATGGTCGGTGATATGGAGGAGAATACCAATAGGCCAAATGTGCAAGCTTGTGACATAGTTGATGTGTAGCTGTATAAAGATTCAACAGGTTTTACTTTTGCCATTGTAACGGAGTGGCTGCTGACTATTGCCCACCTTTTCCCCAACAGACAACCACACTGGACACAAGTTAAAAGCACTAAGAAATAATTTAATTTCTTTCTTCTTCTGATATAGTGTCTCCAAAGTACCCCAGCTACATTAAACACCATAATAAACAAACACAATACTCTCCTCCACCTCCCAGCAAGCTCTCCTATACTCCCTCCCAATGCTGGCTCGCTTGCTGAGTCTCTATCAGTCATTTGTATAGTCCTCAACCTGGAAGTGTGTCTTTCCTTCTGTCTTGGTGACTCATTGGCACTTCCTGGTCAGATGGAGAATTATATTTTTCTTCAGCCCGGAAGTACAGTATGTTTGTGCTTCCACCCCCGTGAATTTGTAGTACTTCTGGGCTATATAAATAATAGGGACTCCCCATTCTCCTTATAGCGTCTTCTGGCGGCACCCAGCAGGGCTGTATTGCCAAACTCCAAGATCCAGGATGCCCTGCAGGAATCCCGGGCACCGCCAGGTCCCAGGGAAGCTGCCATCTAGCATTTTGGGGGAGGGAGTGACCAGGAAAAACTGCCTTCCCCCATCCTTCCATCACAGGGGCGTCCTGGCTGGGATGAGCTGCCAGCCATCCACCATACCGTATATAGTAAAGAAAAAATCATTGTAACAAGGCTTGAATTTTAAACAATTAACACATTATTATTATTATTATTTTATATTACCTACACATGCTTAAAGTGCTTCACAAATATTCAAAAGGCTAAAAAAAGAATAAAAACACAGAAAATGATCAAATAATTAACAGCAGATACAAACTAATATCAAACACTAAATACCAAATAATAGATTAACACATGAAACGCAAAGTTCTTAATTAGAATAAGAAACAGCAGACAGAAATACAGTGGTACCAAAATGGGGCACGTAAACTTATTTACTCATTTCCAATGTGAAGTGTGCTTTTGTGTATTGTAAGAAGGTAGACAAAGTAGAGACACCTAAAAAGGTTGGAGTACCATCCTGGTAGCCCCTCTTAATCAGAGAACTGAAAAGACAGCTCATAACAGCTCAGATGAAAATGATTGTGCGATTGAATCATAAAGAGCTCTCTACTCTGTGTTTGTCAGATTAGCATCTGATGCCATTTTCTGAGAACAAGCCATTCTTATACTCTGAGGATTGTAAGGGGCAGAGTTTGTTGTGCGGGCAGCTGGATCAGTGTGATTGGTCAGTTTGGCTTTGGTGACACAATTGAAAGAGGAAGTGAAAGTGTGAGACATACTGTACAAAGGAGGATTAAAGGTGTAGGTGGCATGCTGTGAGATGTCTTCAAAGATAGGAAAGTATAAAAGCAGACAAACGACAAGAAAGGAACCAGAAAATGTCAGAGTCTTAGAAGCAGTCTTTATGGGAATACACTCAAAAGAGGGAACACCAGTCAAGAGAGGTTCAGACACAAGAGGATAATGAGGAACGACATTGAAGGTACACATAGGGCAACAAATTTTAGATATTTTAAAATTATTCTATTACTTATTTTCAACAAGTAATGTGTCTAGTAAGTAAATAAATAATAACAGGCTTGAGGCTTTGATGAAAGTCAAGCTGCCTTTTCATTATCCTTTTCCTTTTCTTTTTGAATTTTGTGTTTGCTGCTCATGCTTATTTATTCTCACATATAATGTAAATACAGGACACCTCAGGATGATAGTAAAAAATTGGTAAAATAACACCGCTGGTAATGGAGCTCAGCTCCAGCCATCCATCTCGCTCACACAAAAGACGAGACCAATTTCTATGCAGTGCTGATATCAGATACCGCCTCTTGTACCTGACAATTTAAAAGTAATATTGAAAATCAGTTTTACATTTTTAGCCCTCTAAATGAAGCAGAAAAAGAGCTAAGCAGCCTGATCCCAGCATCCTTTTGAAACATGATTATGAGTAATACCATGTTCTGACAAGGCAAAGAAGATTCTGCATCTTGGACCATTTGTAACACTAGTGTTAGAAACACAGACCAGACATCATGAAAAGGTTTGGGGCAACCACCCGTATAATATCCCTGGCTGCAAAAGGCTTTTTGAAAAGAACAGAGTTGTTCACAAGACTGAGTCCAAAACAGAACTGATTCATTGGTGGTAAGATGGCATCTTTAAAGGCCTGTATAGGAAGTGACATCATCGAAGGGGCTGGAACCAGAAGTGAGGTCTTCAGAGGCAGGATTTCTCGGGAAACATTTTCTACACAGCTGCTGGGGGTTTCATTTTGTTCTGGACATGCTCTGTCTCTCTTGGTATGTCGGATGACCGGGACTTTGTGAAGTGTAATCTGCCTCCATCAGGGAGGCAAAATTGCCAAAGTGGGGCAGGGAAGAGAGCTTTGCAGTTCTTATTGATGCCCAATACCTGTTTAAGCCAACACA
Organism: Polypterus senegalus; assembly: GCF_016835505.1. Taxonomy (NCBI): domain Eukaryota; kingdom Metazoa; phylum Chordata; class Cladistia; order Polypteriformes; family Polypteridae; genus Polypterus; species Polypterus senegalus. Next base: position 136,457,840 of record NC_053162.1, read on the forward strand.
ACAATAGGCTTCATAGCCATAACACCTGGCAATAATATGAAATCTAGGTGAAAGCTATCATATGTTACCTTAACTTAAGAATACAACATGTTAACTAACAAAAATTCAGAAGCAATGGGATTATGAACTTTGTGAGATGGAATGTCAAAGGTCTCAATCATGAATTAAACAGAAAGAAAATATTCACTCACTTAACAAGATAGTATTTTTACAGAAGACTAACATAATAAGTAAGGACCGCTTTCGATTGCAAAGGGACTGGATTGGCCAAATTTTCACTCCAGCTATACAAAGAAAACTAGAGAACTATTTCATTCATAGTGTTAGATGTACTATGTGATCCTGAAGGGCGATATGTCATGGTGATGGGCAATTAATACTAAAGTGATACTGATAAATATTTATGCACCCAACATGGATAACAGAGATTTCATACACAATGTATTTGCATCTACTCCCAATGTGAACACTCATAAAATTATAGTGGACAGAGACTTTATGTTTTAAATCCAGACCTGCAGCTACTGCAGCGGTAACATCTAATACTGTGAAAATAATTACACAGTTTTTAATGGATCAGAACTTATCAGACCCATGGAGGTTTTTAAATCCTAACCTTAGAGCAATTCTTTCATCTCACAAGTTCATCATTGTTACTAAAGTATTGATTATTTCTTTATAGACAATAATTTTCTGCCCATTATCAAATTATGTAAGTGCAATGCTATTGTTATCTCCGAATATGCTCCTGTTGATCATGGAGCTTAACTTACTATGCCCTACATACTCATCTCATAGCTGGCATCTTATTCCCCTGTCCTTAGCTGATGAGCACTACACTGAATTCATATCCAAGCAAACTGATTATTTTCTGGAGACAAATGCATCCTCAGAGGTCTCTGCAGAAATACTCTGAGAAACTCTGAAGGCCTTTTTAAGAGGACAGATTATTTCATAAATTGGAAACCAAATTAATCAGCAACATTACCAGAAAAGGTCTAGAATACGTCAAATGAGGCATTTTATAGGAAAAGACAGGTTTTGCAATCAGAATTTAACTTTTTCACTACTAAAGAAATGGAACAGCTCATGATTAAATTGTGACATCATTATTATGAACATGAGAGAAGGCCAATAAGATTTTAGCTCAACAGACCCACAAGTACGAAGTCTACAATGCAATAACAGCAATTACCAACACAATTACAAACACAGACTGAGTTAAAATTATTGACCTTAAACATATCACTTACACATTTAGAGAGTACTAAAAATCATTATATTCTACTTAATTTAAAGAAGATAAGACACAATCTAATGAATTCTTTTTCTCAGATACCATAGCTAGATACTCTCACTGCTGTGGAACTGGATAAACCTCTGACTCTCTCAGAATTACTAGACACTAAAAACTCACTTCAAAGTGGGAAAGCAACAGGCCCTGATGGCTATCCAGTGGAATTTAATAAAAAAAATTCAAATAAATTAGCTCCACTATTATAACCAATGTTTATAGAAGCTAAAGACAACAAAATTCTACCTCAAACTTTTCAGCAAGTATTAATACCCATCTTTCCTAAGAAAAATAAGGACTTACTATAATGTACATCATACAAACCACTCTCATTCCTGCATAATGATGTTAAAATATACTCCAAAGTTCTAGCTAGAAGGGTTGAGAAAGTGCTTCCTTCTGTAATATCACAAGACCAAACCAGTCTTATTAAAGGCAGGCACTTAGCTTCTACTCTTCAACGTTTTTTTAACATATATTCATCCATTAAATCTAACACCCATGAGATCTTACTATCTTTAGATACAGAAAAAAACATTTGACACGATTGAAAGGGACTACCTGTTTACCACATCACATAAATTTGGATTCAGCCCAAACATATGTGCATTGATCAAACTACTCTATACTAGTCTATGTGCCTCAGTTTGTATTAACAGCATTATTTCGGACTACTTCAAATAAGAATTCAGTATATTCGACAACGATGTCCCCTATCACCATGCATGAGTCATTGGCTGTTTACTTTCAAAATGCATCAGAGATAAAGGAGATTTTCAGAAAAGGACTTGAATAAAAAATATCACTATATGCAGATGATATGGTACTATATATATCTGACCCACAAAATTCCATGCCAGCAGTCCTTAAACATTAACATTATATACAGTTATTGTCTGTTATACCTGCATTTTTATCACTGTTTAATTTAATATTGTTTTTTATCAGTATGCTGCTGCTGGAGTATGTGAATTTCCCCTTGGGATCAATAAAGTATCTATCTATCTATCTATCTATCTATCTATCTATCTATCTATCTATCTATCTATCTATCTATCTATCTATCTATCTATCTATCTATCTATCTATCTATCTAAAAGCACTAGCAGATGTTCAAAAAAAATCTGTACTCAAAATTAATCTGAATAAAAGTGTTATTTTTCCAGTGAACTATCTAGCACATCAGTCACAATACTACTGTGGAAACCTTTCCACTTATCTTAGCAGATCAGTTTAAATATCTAGGCTTGTATCCAGCAGGGGGCGTTAGTTCTTTTGTAACTGCCTATATACTGTAGATATAATATGAAAAGGCAATACACCTCCCTTAGTGATATGGTTGTAAGAAATCACACAGGAGAAATAACTTAGCTTTCTTTAATGATGGTTTACGCTGCAGAACAGATGAAGGAAGCCAATGGCAAGAACCCAGTTCAGGAGTGGTGGCCCGATGCGTAGAGTCTGCCATTTTCACCACTGCATTGGATGGATTTTCAGGAACAGATGACATTATCTCCCATCCATCTGTTGGCTTCAAAGGTGTGCCGGGCAATGTTCCAAGGCTTTATACTCTTTCTTCATGTGCAGACCCCCACTTACAGTAGGTGAATAATACAATTCCAAACAAGGCAAAGAGGATAAAATTTCATGCTGACCCTGACAGATGATAAATAGTGCACGTTTCTCCAGCTGTCTTTATCTGTCTTGTCTTATGCTTTGCCTAGCAGTAATAAATGATGAGCCTTTGTGCTAAATCTGTGTCAACTGTGCATGTGAGTAGAAAGAAAATTAGAAAATTAGATATATAAAATATATTTGTACAGAGGACAGTGACATATTAAACTTATGTTACATGGGGTAAATATCACAAGTAAATATAACTGTCTTTTTCAATAAACTTTTACTGTTTGCATGGAAAAAATGAAGATGCATATAGATTGTCCACCACCCACCTAACATTAGCAGGGACAATCAAGACTATTAAGATGAACATCCTTCTCAAGCTTCTTTTTCTATTTCAAACCATCCCCATACACATCAACAAATCTTTTTTTAAGAATGCTAATAATGATTGTATGGATTATTATCTGTTTTTAATTAAATTTAAAATATAAAAAAACTCAAAGATCATCCCGGGTGACAAACACTCAAGCTACACCACTGACGTAAAGTCCTTATATAAAGATTCATTTTTAGGTCTCTAAAGATAAGTCCAATCCTATTATCAGATGACAAAAGAGGAAAGAAAAATTTAAAAAAAAATCTAGAGGCAAGATGCTGGAGAGAAAAAAAAAAATCTACAGGATTTACAAGGCCAAAAGAACACCCAGCCCCTGATGATCACTCTAACTAACATACAGTAAATGTCCTTAAGTAGTTCCTTACTGTTTTTTCAGCTTCATCCTGTAAAATTCAATGTAGAGTCATGCCAACAGTTGGAATATCTGCTTTGATTTCGACATCACAGGTGGCTGCACAGTACTTTGATCAGGTGGTAGTGGTTTTCTCACTGAATTAGACAGCAGAGAAAAGTAAACAATAATGATTACAAATCCATGAAAATATGATAATTCTATGCATGTACAGTCTATTAGAAGAAGAACAAAAATATATCTATGAAAAACCCAGAATGCAAAAGTACTTTTTTAGAACGTTCCATGGTATTAGTCTGGCATATCTCTATTGGTAAAGTATTCCAGATTTTGGGCTCACCACTTCTTTTATACTTACCTCCTGCAACAAGAAGCAGACCACTATTAGATGATCTACTGTACTGTAAGGTTACAACTTGGAATTTGCAAAAAAGTGAGTCACAATACCAAAAAGGTTGAGGAACACTGGTCTATTAGGTTGCATCTCTCTGGTTAATTCATTTTTATTGATTTTGTAGATTCTGAATAGGTATTAGTGCAAAGTCATATTGGATTTGAATCACTTGCAAAATTAATTTGAATAGTCAAACAAAAAAACTGAATATAAGCCAGAAATCAGAACTGAGTCTCCTTTAACTGTAATCTAAATGTAGACATAGTGACCTATAGCGACAAGTAGACTCAGACAGGGCCAGTATAAACTTTTGAACTCATTTCTATCACCATGACTTCTCTTTAGTATTGCTGCAGTACTGATGGGCCAACTTTAGGAATGGGGAGCAGTTGCCCCTTTGTCCCTTGTACAATCCTAATTGGTATTGCATTTACGGAAAAATTAAATTTCAATGGGAAATGTAAATCATATATTTTTTTGAAAAGCCGCTTTGAGCATTCCAATTTTCTGATGATCTTAAAATATCTTCTAATCAAATTTTAAAATTAATGTTTGAGTTGTGTTAAATCCAAGACATTTATGCCACTTTGATGTATTGGCTTAACAAGAATCCCCTCTGCCTCCAAAGACTGCACCAATGGTAATTGCCACATGTTTCTCCAAAACCACAAGACAAATTCTCAGTGGTGTATAATATATGAAGGATATGAAGTTAGCCAGCTTTCTGGTCTCTTAGGAAATGTTTTTTGTTCTTGAGTGGTACATCACATTGCCAGGAGACTGGGTTTGAATCTTGGCCTATTCTGAGTAAGGTTTAAATATTCTTTTTCATGGGCCTACATGGATTTTTCTCTCATGGTACTTCTGCTTCCTCCAGTATCTTAAAGAATTGCAGATTTGGATGACTAGTCATTTTAGATTAATTCATTGTGAGTGACCCCAATACCGCAATGGACTGGCATCCCGGCTAAAGTTAGTTCTCATCTTGCAACTGATGCTACCACGGTAATCTCTGTCTCTACTTCATCCTAGTATTGGATTGAGTGAGTTTATCAGATGAATGGGTGAATTTTTTCAGTTGATATAAAGTGCTTTGAAAACTAGAAAAGTGGAAGCTGATGCAAAACAAGACCGACCTCCTGGAAGAAAAATTCCAAGAAAAGCTAAGTGGACATTCAGCGTCAATCAACTCAGATAAAAACTCTCATTATAGTCATCTGATAATGGCTCCAAATCATTCCTCTATCACTTTATTCAAGCAATAAGCCTTCTTTTGTGATTCCTTCCCTCATCTCTCTAGTTGGCACCCTGTCATTTGCCTGCAGCTGCTTCTATTTTGGTCACGTTTACTACTGATTTATTTTCCAGACTCTTGCAGACTCTTTTTGCTTCTAAACTCCACTTGGATTGTCTTGTTCTGACATCAAATATGACGCATTGTCAGCTTCTTAAAGTGTACTTTTCGGCTTTCTAGGACTATCTGCATATGTTTACTGCTTAAGGGCACTTTAGGATCATGGCAGTAAACTCACATATCACTGCCAACATGCACACCACTGATTCAGACTGTAGAAGTCAGGCAGCAAACCATTTTTTGTAGCAGCACCTCTTTGACCTTCCAAGCGTTCGTTATACATTGGTCCTAAGGGGGTTTGCATTTGCTGTAACTCTCCCTTCAATGGAGATGTGAGAGATACTTTCAGCTGTCAAGAGAATCTACCTAGCATCTTTCTATTCTCCTTCCTAAATGCTCATAAAGGTAAGACCTGGGGCCTATGACAAAAACACTTTCATTAGAAACTTCTCAGAATTTTCTCAGTAAAAGGGCAATACATCGCGTGCTGTCTTTCATCAGGATTCTAGGAATTTACTCAGTCTTCTGCTACAGACATAGTCACCACATTGAAGCACCTAACTTCTCCCATTCTCCCTGAGCACTGGGCTATCTCACAAGTTCTACCAGCAGTTTGGACCTCCAATAAAAATGAAGTCAGTAGGATGTTACACGTGATACCAGTTCATCTACAGATTAATCCTTCAAAGAGTTTACCTCAAGTTCACCAATACCCCTCCAACTAAAGATTCTAATCAGAATAACCTGAAAGTTACGGAAAGGCTAAGAGATAATAATTATATAATACACCTGTCTTTCCTATCAAAAAGCATCACTCTAGTGATGTGGTGTGTCTGAGACTTTCACGCTATAACCCATAGTGTCATTCCTTAATTCTTTGTGGTGCCTGATCTTTCACAATATTACTTTACACCACATACTATACTATTGTTGATTTCTGTAGTTATTTCTCATCTACTTCCCCCTACATGCAGGCAGTTATTTCCTATTTGCCTTATCTGAGAGAAACCAATACAGCTAGATGGGTATTGTGAATGTCCCAGTATATTTCTTGCAAGCACTGAAGACAGATCTTCAGTATGTCAGTTTCCAGTCAAACATCCCAGTATGCTTCATATCTACCACTATCATTCCGATACCTATAGTAAACCATCAGTGGCGTGACTGAATGAATACCGCCCCGTAGCACTTACTTCTAATATCATAAAGTGCTTTGAAAGGGTAGTTATGACACACATAAGGTCCAGTGTCAATGGCTCTCTGGATCCTTTGCTATATGCATATTGGACCACTGGGTCCAATGAGGATGCTATATCTTCAGCTCTCCACCTCTTTCTAACATACTTAAATGGACAATATATATACATGCTGTACGTTAGAATGCTACTTGAAGGCTTTAGTTCAGCATTTAACACAATTGTTCCCCAGAAGTGTGTTAGGGCTGAACAGCTCCCTCTGTAATTACATCTTGGATTTCCTGACAGAGAGGCTCCAGCCAGTTCAGATGGGCTAAAACACTTCCAGCTTCATCACACTGAGTACTGGAGCTCCTCAGGGCTGTGTGCTCAGTCCTCTGCTCTTCACCCTGCAGACTCATGACTGCACAGCCACACACAGCTCAAATTACATTATCAAGTTCGTTAAAGACATGACTTTGCAGGGTTGGATAAGAACGGATGATGAGTCAGTATATAGAGATTAGGTGGAACAGCTGATCATTTGGTGAAGATACAACTATCTATTCCTCAGCATTGAAAAGACCAAAGAAAATCATCTAATTCGTGCTGCCATCAGGGAAAAGTGGTGTTTCTTCCCAATGAAGAGGCGTATCCGCGAGAATTAAAGATTTGTTGTTTAGTGAAAGTGAAATCCACATATGCTGTCATGCTTGGGTCACAGAGTTGCACAAATACACAGGAGATTTTAGAGACAGAAACATTATTCAAACACTTCAAACAAACTTAAGTCTCTTTCAGGAGTGAATCGAGCTCTGTGTGTAGTTGGAGGGGACAGTTCCGTCTCTCAATTGAAAGAATAGAAAATCTTCCTCTTCATAGGGGCGAGCCTCAGGAGCGGGACCCTCCACAGGAGCAGAGGATGTCTGGGGGAGAAGAGAAGACAAGGTAGTGAGACAAAAAGAGAGCTGCTGTACAGGCTTTTAAATGTTCGAAGCGCCACGCGAGATGCAGATCACGCAGCATGGCAGCAGCAGCAAGCTAGCAGCTAATCGAGCAAAGAGGAGGTAAACAAAAAACTGTATTTGTTTCCCATTGTATCACCGCATCTCCTTGGGGTGCGTTCTGCCCCCCTCCTTCACAACACGAGCGGCAGAGATGCAAAGTGGCTGGTGCATAGCGAAGGCTGGTTTGGTGGGTTGGAGAGCGAAGCCCCCTAGTTTAATTAAAAATCCAATGTCGGTTAACCTAATAAAGCAGGAAAATTGTGCTAGTCTTTCAAAGCAATAAAAAGTGTTTTTATTACCATATTTATGGAATTAGATTTGAAATAAAAATACAAAATTCCTACTGCAGGAAAGAGTATGATTTATGTGTCAATCAAAACTGACACAGTAAATGTTTGAAATTGGAAAGATGAATTTAACTTGGTTAATTAATGATCAGTCTTCCCTTCAGCAAAACAGTAATTGATTAAATAATTCGGTAAAGCTCCTACTTTCTTTACCTTACCTTTCTCTGTTGTAGGAGGGGGGGGGTCTCATGATGTTAGACTTCTATCAAGGTAACTGAAGCACAATTGTTTTAAGAAACAGAATAATATAATTTAGTGATAAATACAAGGATTATCTAAATATTGTAACTACATATACATGATTACATATCAGACAGGATGAAGGTAAACTAGACAGATAAAACATATACCATAGAAAGGCTGCCTGTTTACTTGCTGTTTAGAGTTTAAATTTATCTTGCCACACATGAATAATTTACAATACCCAGTCTTTAAAGGTGATGTTTAGCGTTGCTGCTTTGTTGCTGCTCCAGGTTCAAGTGGAGGATTCTTCTTGTGTTTAGTACACCGTTTCTCTTTGCTGCGTGATCCTTTGTTGTGGTGTGCTTTCCTCAGTCAGGCCCTTTGCAACCTCACAAGGAAAAGCATTACGCTCTCTGGCAGAGATGCCGAAATTCCCTTCTTGAAGTAATGGTTACTTCTCAGCCTTTTCAGACTACTGGCACACAGCTTTGGCTTGGCAGATTGGATCTCAACTTTCTGGTCCACAAAGAGAAGACATTGTCAGTTTCAGCTCACCAAAAAGAGAAAGAGCAAAAGCAACAACAACATTATTTATTTATATAGCACATTTCAATACAAACAATGTCCCTCAAAGTGCTTTACAGGAAGTCAAAGAGAAAGTTACAAGAAAAGAAAAACAAATAAAACTGGACAATAATTTTAATTAAAGTATTAGTAGCACAGAAAAACAAATAAATATATACAATCTTAAAAAAAAGATAAGCATCAAGTAGAAGAGTAGCGTCCGTATATACAGCTCAACAGCTCTTAGTTTGAGAAGGTCATTTTGCAGAGTTCCTCCACCATGAGAGAATCCCCTTAGAGAACGCCCCAAGAGAATCCCCAGGGAGTTCAGTGAGAGTGTCCAGAGAAAATTCTAGATGGGTTGAGTGTAACTAGATTTAAGGGAATATATGTATAATTTCTCGTGATTGGTTTGAAGTCAACCCAGTTACAAAATCAATGTGTCCTCACAGGTGCATTCTTCTGTCCATCAGAGTTGTCATTCCTTGAATTATGAGTCTTTGTTCTTGTTGGGGTCCATTTTGTGCTTTCTTGCTCAGGGGGCTTCAGAAGAGCTGTCATTGCAACTCTGATTTACACCTTTGTTATCAGATGAAGTCCAGGCAGATCCTGGTACAAACCAGAGTTTCATTACATTGTTTGTAATGTAAGTGTGTGAAGGTGCAGCTGATGTCTGCTAAATTTGCAGCCTTAACAGGCCTAGGGTTCCAGTAAAGCCTAACACAATGACCAGTGGCCACTTTGTGCTGCAATGCATGTCCTGAGAGCACAAAGACGAGATCAGTCATCTGTAACTTGAAGTCATTTAACTTGTTAGAGTCCTGCACTTGAATAAGAGCATTAGACATGATATTGAAAATAAATGTGTGTTGTGTCTGTTTAAACTCATTCCCCTTTTACCACACCGGAGAATGTTTCTTAACTTGTAGCAGTTGGGAGAAGCTAATCTGAAACAGAAAACTAAATCTAAGTATTAATCTAGGGAAAATAAAGTTAATATATATAAGAGATGAATGTTCCACTGCTGATCATACCTCATACTATTAGAGAGAATACAGCACATGTCAGAATTATACTGCAATTACCGCTCTATATATAAAACTACTCTAATACAATGAATTTTACACCTGACAATAAAACACACATAAAGAATATTAAACATACCAATGATGCTTTGAGCAGAAAACAGATTAATGAGGACTGAGTGTATAAACACAGCCATGCTTCTTCTTCCTACCAGTTACAGTATTACTGACTGCATCATCTAATGGTGACAAATAAAAGAATCATTAATATATTTAATTAAACCCTGCAAGACCAATAGATAGTATTTTAAACGCAGAACTTAACTAACAACATAATTCACATTCATTCTTCAAATGTAATGGACAATGCCACAGTCATCAGTCTAACAATCCATTTATCTTCTAAACAGATCATTCAGTTAAGGGCATTGGGTGGGCAGAAGGATACCCTGGATGCACTGGGTGTGAGGCATTTTTAAACCATGTGACCATGTCTAATGCTAACTGTGGCAATCCTAAAATAAAATTTATTTATTTATTTGTTTAAGACCTCTATATTGGACAGCTCCTTTATGAAATCTAATGATACTACATGTAATGCGTTAACAGAAGCAGAGACATGCTCCTAAAAATAACATACTTCATTGCTGAAAATGAATCAACAACCAATAATTTTATGTCATGTCTCTTTTTAAGGCAAAATAATGTTTATTAGTATAACAAGCAAAAGTGATGAATGTACATGTTAAATTCTAGCAGCTCTACTTAAATGGACTACAAATCCCAGCAGCCATAGGAGAAGTTAGCCATTCAGATAATGCCTCAAGAATTTAAAAGTAAGTCAGAAGAAGCTATCAGATCATCTATGTCTAATTGTTTCAGTGCTTCACCCTCAATCAGATTAAAAACACAACCACCCTGGACTACAGTTTTTATGGATTTATGTTCTTGTCCTGTGACAACTTATTTGTGCGATTCGTCTTGTTTGGATATGTCTTCATTTGGGAAGTGCTCCCATTCACTTCATAAGTTCATATAATAACTGGTATTTAGTAGAACATTCATCCATCCATTATCCAACCCACTATATCCTAACTACAGGGTCAGAGGGGTCTGCTGGAACCAATCCCAGCCAACACAAGGCGCAAGGCAGGAAACAAACCCTGGGCAGGGCGTCAGCCCACTGCAGATTTAGTAGAACAGTACCTATCATAACATTCAGGATGCTGTGCACTTGTTCGTTAGCAATTCCATTTGTGTTACTGGAATGTTTGTGGACTGTACTGTGAGTGTTTACCTTTCACCACTTTGTGCTTAGTGTTTTGTTGGGTTTCATTTGTTTAGTATTAATAAAACAGTTATAGCAGTCGTGAAAATTATGTGGTCAGTCAGTCAGTCGCCAACCTGCTATATCCTAACACAGGGTCACGGGGGTCTGCTGGAGGCAATCCCAGCCAACACAGGGCGCAAGGCAGGAACAAACCCATCCCACTGCAGGGCACGCTCACACACACCAAGCACAATTTAGAATCACCAATGCACCTAACCTGCATGTCTTTGGACTGTGGGAAGAAACCCACGCAGACACGGGGAGAACATGCAAACTCCATGCAGGGAGGACCCTGGAAGTGAACCCGGGTCTCCTGACTGCGAAGCAGCAGCGCTACCACTGCGCAACCGTGCCGCCCATGTTGTTGATTGATTATTTTATTTTACCCTCTTTATTTGGTGAATATGTTCTTTATTATCAATTCATTTTGAGCCATGTGTCTCTGTGTTTGGGTGTGTGCGTGCCATGTCAAGACTGGGTGTGTCTTGAATCCCTGCAATAAAATAAACAAATCACCATTTATCAGCGGTAAGAATCACATCCACTACTAAATGATACAGAAATGAAGGTGATTCAGTCTTTAGTTAGGAGTGATTACTGCAGTTAAGGTCAGTCCAGGTTAAAGTACGCAGACATCAGTCACAGCAAAGTCTGATTCCTTATATAAGGCATCTCAAAATCAACACAACAAAGGCTGTTTTATGGGAGTTCTTAAATACTTGATTAATCTTCATTTGTTAGGTTTAAAGTTACATATGTAGCATTAATGCTGGAACAAATGTAAAAATAAAAAAGAGTGAGAGATTTGGAAAATGAAAGCATCTGTAGTATATGACAATTGGAATTTGAATTTGACATATCCATTTAATATTGCAGATTAGTGAGTGTTATTAAGCAGCTAATGTCTCCTCCATATTCTGATACCAACATAAATCCAAAAGCAGTAAATATTACAAACCTCAAAATGTGACTTACTAACAAACCTGTTTTTAAGTGTGAGTTGTTACAGCTTTAACATTTATATAAATGAAAATATCCTGAAATATCTTGGTGTTCACTAATAAATATTTTTTATTTTCCTGTATTGTATTGATTTAAAGTAGTATTTTATTCAGCTATTGAACAGAAAATATCAATTAATAAATTTAGTTCAATAGACATGGTCAGATAAATCATGATGATCATGTCATCCACCCAGAGCCGGTGCTAGGTTATTTTGCGCCCTAGACCAAGCTTATTAGTGTGCCAACTGACTGTATGGTAGCTAACTTGTGCAGCTGGGTTTTCTCCCCCTTATGATATGCGCCCTAGGTGACTGCCTAATTCACATTAATGGTGGTGCTGGCTCTGCATCCATCTGAATAAAATGACAAGTATCTGTGTTTGTGTGTTTGTGTCTGTGTATCTGTGTCCCGTTTGCAGTATCTCTGTTATAGGCCATTTGGTATTAGATTTATATAGGCTGTGCTAATGTTAGAATGACAAATTCAATGCATATGTCTCTGTTATATGCCATTTGGTATTGAATTTGTAAAAGAAGTGCTAATCATTTGATTTACCATCTGTTGGAATGACAAATATAATGAATTTTATTACTACAAATGTTTTTATTCTGCCATCTTTTGAATTGAAACATGCAATACATTTTGTTACTACAAATATTTGAAATGCGCCATCTGTTGGAGTGACAAATGCAAATGCAATGACTTTTATTACTACATACATTCCAAAACATAGTGCAGTGCATGTTGATTATTTATATTTCAGCCTGTCTTAGATGGGTAGCACAGCAAGTCTTCTGATAAGCATATAGAGAAAGCAGTCCAAGTCAATAAAATACCACAATTTGTTGTTACACTGGGTAGAAATACCCCTACCCACTGCCTCCCGTAATGAAATTCAGGCCATGGTGGTACTAACAAGCCTACTGCTGGCCTTAGTTAACTATCATATCAACCTGATTTTTTTCATAAGTAACAGTATACATTTATATTAGTAACAGACTGGTAACTTGAAGGCATTTTGGAGTCAAATGTTTGTGCTTTCCATTTTATTTTTCCAAATTCAGCATAGCTCCTATAGTAGGGCAAATGAAGAGGCATGACAAAGTCAAAATTCTTGGGATGCCAACCAGGCAAAACCACATTTAATTAGAACAAAAGTAATGAAAACCAACAAAAAAGTGCGCTGTTTATAAGGAACAGTTGCCCTCTGAGAATCATTTGGCAGCAAGCTCTGGTTTTGATCTACACATTACCAAGGTCAGCACTAAAATGAAAGCATTCTGCTTTTATACTGAGTGGACCAGAAGAGGCGGCACTTCTTTGGCTTCAGTGCCCTCAAGGGGCTTTTTCTCAAGGCTGCGAAAGAAAAGGGAGACAAGACCATTAGTAACAGCGACCTCTCTCATCCCGCGGAGATACTACTTAACTTTAGGCAAACCTGGGAGGTGACCCCCGACACACATGTGTTTCAGTCCTAAAAGGAAAAAAAACAAATACTGTACTGAGATGCAGACAGAAACTGGCATTATTAAAATTTAGATTTTAAATTTGTGCTCAGGTTGTCAACCAGTATCACTTTGTTCATGTAGCCTGTGAAATATTATATCTTTCCCAGATATAATACTCTTTTATCTATCCTTGTTATATTACAAAAATAACTGGTGGAATTTACAAACAATCACTTCTACAGAGAGTGAAGGTCAGTCAGCTCCAGTGGGATCTGCTACCACAGCCAGCATCCTCTGCGTCAGGACAGAAAGACTCAGAGACAGATTCTGAAGATGGTTGTATTTCTTAAACATTTTTAATTTAGTATACTGAATATTACAGATTGACATTGCTTTGCTAAAACAACAGTATCTATTGATGAAAGGCAAGGCTTATAATGATACTGTAAATGTTAGCCATGTGTAATTTGACAAGTAAGAGAACAAAACAAATGCTAACAGCAATTTGTTAACGATACAGCAAAAATCATCAAATCAAATGTGCTTGCTGGTGCCTTTCCCATACTGTGGGACCATTTGTACATATCTCTCTATTATAATAAAAAAAATCTTGGGGAGAGAGACGAGATGTGATTTTCTCAGAGACATACCTTCATGTCCCGCGAGACAAGATTTTGTGCCAAGAGGTTTAACCATACCCGGGGCCAGAAATAAAAGACAAAGAGTAGATGACAAAGTAGAACATCATAAAGAATTTAAAAACGTTTACACAATGCACATGCAGAGCAGGTTAGAGATAATGGAAGTATGAAAATTTGAAAGTCTCAAAAAATGATAGCAAATATTGCATTAGCACAAACAAACGGAAATTATTATTCGGTGAAATAACGGAACAGTGAAAAGAGATCGAATATATTTGTTCGGATTTAAACTTTGTGTTGGAGACTTGTAGATCGTCCAATTCGTGTTGCCATTAGGGAAAGGCAGTGTTTCTTCCCAATGAAGAGGTGTATCCACGAGAATTAAAAGATTTGTTGGTTGGTGAAAGTGAAATCCAGCAAAAGAAAATTTCAAGCCCCGTAAAACAAGACTTTATGCAAGGAGATTTGGAAAAGTCCTACCCACATTTAAAACATTTACAACCACGCACATGGTTCAATCATTTGTCATTTGTGTGAATGCTATTGTCAGACACAGTTTGTGTAGAAAGAAAGAAACGATATTCACTCAAGGGGAGGTATACATTGCGTTGTCACGATGTAATTCCAAAAACGGAATCAAAATTCAATGCGATATTGACGAAAAGGTAAACGCGAAAAGAGATTGAATATATCGACATAGGTGACATGACAGAAGTATGTAGATATTGTTTGGCTTTAAACTTTAAGTTGGAGTTTGCCATCAGGGAAAAGTAGTGTTTCTTCCCGATGAAGAGGCCTATCTGAGAGAATTAAAAGTTTTATTGTTTGGTGAAAGTGAAATCCACGTACGCGAGTGGAAGAGACGCAAAGTTGCGGGCGCGTAACGCAGGCAGGGGGGTTGACAAGCGAAGCGAGCAGGGGGCAAAGTCCCCTAGTAAAATACAAATAAATTTTGTCCAGTTATTTAAACAAATGCAGTATGAATATGCTTTGGTGACTATGGACATGTTGAGTATATATGTAAAGGCCTTCCCCAGGCTAAATGTTTGCGTAAGAAATCAATTCTGCACTTCAGGATATCTTGTATGCGAGTTAGTGACAGTAGTATAAATTTTGTTAATAAAATCATTCAGGGTTGTGTGTAAAGGACCACAGATCTGCCTGCACCTTCACTGTGCTTATCATCCGCAATCGGCTCCTACTTTGGAAAGCAAGCTGGCAAAAATCTGCCATGAGACTAATGGAAGCTGTGTGTCATCACCGGGAATCAGAGCTTTTCTTCAGGATAGAAATATGCATAAACATCATCAGTATGTGGCCTGTATAATCCATAGTGTCTGGCAACAGGAGCACGTGACATGCCTGTGATTGTCCCTCTTCTTTTCTTTGAGGTTTTATAGAATGCACAGAAGACTGTTTGTGGCCTTAGTCTTGCTGGGGCCCAAGCTTTGAATGAAGTCCTTTTTAAAGATGACCCAACCAAGCATTGTTTCATCTGGACCTTGTGTGAAAAAGTGCATCTAGTTTGCTTTTGTAATGTTTGGAATGTCAAAGTGTTTTATCACATAAGCTGGATTGCTGTTTAGGCGGCTAAAACAAGTGGATGATTTTTTGTGAAAGTACACATGCTGTATGTAGAGCTTTACTATTCCAGAAAATGTTGCATTTCTTTATTTTCCATCCGTATAATTGTTGCTACTTTTCCAATGTATATTGTATACTGAATCTGTTATTAAGTTAATAATGTACTTTCTTTAGCGTTAATATCTTGCCATGCATGGGTGCCTGAGGACTACCTTCATGGCTCTTCCATGGCATGCAATACTATTCCAAGGCAGGAGGGAGTGCTGTCACTACCTGTCTTGTCTTTTTCCCTTTGCAGCCCTGAGAAGATTTTCAATAAGGGTGTCTGATCCGCCTCCAATTCCCAGACAAGGCTCCGCCCCTTCAGGACAGAGCCCAATAATTACAGGTGTCCCCGAGAGGGAGGTGTCTCATTTGGACCTGAATTTTCAGAAGGATGGAACTTAGTCCGAGTGCACTACGGAAGAACCCAGCTAAGGAATTATATGAGGTGAACAAGATTGAATTCTTTTGGGTTATGTGGTGCTATCACACACTTATTTTTCACTTATCATATAATTAAATAGGGTGGCCCTGCTGGCTCCCCAACTATTTGGTGGGGCACCTCCAAGTTATTTAGATCACAACATCCTACATTACTTGCAACCTTTTCTCACATATTTTGCAATTAATTTTTAGAATTCTTTATATCTTGTCTTGCCCGATTTTAACCAAAGATTCTCTTTAATCATCTTCAAACTTTCCTCTCTTATCCCCTGCTGTTTATGGCTGGCTTCCCATTTTTCTAGTAATCCTTAATTGTCTCATCGTATTTCTCAGCTGCAGCAATTAAGCTTTGATTTTTGACCTTATCTTGCTTGTTATCCACATTGCTTCTCCTTTTTCTCTCAGTAAAACACACAAGCAAAAACTATACTCAAGAAGGAGTGTTTCTCAACCTTTTTAGTGTTGTGACCTACTTTTTCAAATGGTGTCTTTGTGACCCACCAGGGATTGGGGGGTCCCATCTGGCAAGTAGAATGTGATCATCAGAGTTTGGGGTCCCTCTTGGTGAATTGAGCTTGATAGTTCGAGTGGGAGGGGGAATTAAGAGACTGATTCTCTGAGCTCCGACACTGCTTGTGACCCACCTCCAATATAAACAATAGCAACTTGGGACCCACTGACAGCAGCCCATGACTCACTTTAGGACCAAGTGGTTGGGAAACACTGTTCTAGAAAGTTTAGAAACACAGCAAAGAGTCTGCTTTAACTTCAAATCTTTACAACTAATAAGAACTTATTCTTTTGTAAAAATCAGACATCCCCACTTCTAACAAGTTGAGCAACAAAACAACCAAGGTTGAATTCTAGAATGCTAAAAGGAAAAGCAATAAAGCCAAATGTATGTAGAATTTAAATTCACAAACATATACACATGCAAAAATACTGGAACAAAATGATGAATTAGAATAAACTAAAAATAAAACAAGTCAGTTACTTTTAACACTTCCACATTACATCTTTATGAAGTTTGATCTCACCCAGCCATCCAATTGGACTGTTTTCTTCATAACAATGCTGATTGTGTTTCCTTGTTGTGAAGTCTGAGAACATCCAGTGAACATAATCCATTAGATGAATTATCCTGTGTAATGAAATAAATTCACTCAAAGAAACGTCACAAAGAGTTGGGGAATTGCCCCATATAATGTCGTTCGGACTAGACGAAAAAACGATTGAAAATTGATCAAAAAAAACCAAAGCATTTGACATCGTACAGTGATTACATGAGGATTTATATACAAAATAGTGTCAGGAAATGATTTAATACAGGAAGTGACAACCAATGCAGAGAGACAGAAGTGATGTCAACAGGAACCAGATTGAGATCATTCATGGTAGTCAGAAGTAACGTTATCATGGAGGAGCAGGACGTGGAGACATTATTAGGAGGCGGAAGTGACATCATTACTGAGAAGCTGAAAGTTACATAGTTTATGGTATCTGGAGATGGGATTGTTGTGTAGTAGCCATTTTGTGAGACTGGAAATGCTGATGGTAAGGGTTTTTCTTCTTTGGCTCTGTTGAAAGAGAGAGGTATTAATACTCATAATCAATCCCCTGTCTCGTGTTGTATCACTCACCTTAGGGAATGCTGGCTGCCTCCTAAGCGCACGTGTGTGACACCTGAAACTTCTTCATTCCATTTGAAATCTACAACCACATTATAATCCTCAATAAAATTCCAAAAGGTTTACATTTCCTGGTCTTTTTGAATGTAACACATTACAGCCCTGTATACAAAGATGGAAGATCTTCTCCCCAGTGGAGATGGGTCCAGCAGCAGACCACCGCAGCTCCGCGATTCAGTAGCTCTGCTGGACGGCCAATTGGATTGCAGATGTTTGTCAATGGGTTTTCTTGACTTGAGTCAGATAACCCTCCCCTAACCCTAATCTTAACCATAGTGTAACCAGTTGTTGACATTGATGTACACTCATAGTCCACTTTATTAAGTACACCTGTTCAACTGCTCATTAATGCAAATGTCTAGTCAGCCAATCACATGTCAGCAACTCAATGCATATAGGCATGTAGGCATTGTCAAGACGACCTGCTGAAGTTCAAATTGAGCAACAGAATTGGGAAGAAAGGTGATTTAAGTAACTTTGAATGTGGCATGGTTGTTAGTGCAAAGATGGGCTGGTCTGAATATTTCATAAAATGCTGATCTACTGGGATTTTCATGCACAACCATCTCTAGGGTTTACACAGAATGGTTCAAACAAGGGAAAATATCCAGTGAGTGGCAGTTCTGGGTGTGAATTGTTAATGCCAAGGGTCAGAGGAGAATGGCCAGAGTGGTTTGAGCTAATAGAAAGGCAACAGTAACTTGTTACAACTGAGGTATGCAGAAGAGCATCTCTGAATGTACAACACGTCGAACACTGAAGCAGATGGGCTACAGCAGAAACAGACCACACTGGGTGCCACTCCTGTCAGCTAAGAACAGGCAACTGAGGCTGCAATTTCCATGGGCTCACCAAAATTAGACAATACAAGATTTGAAAAATACTTTCTGGTCTGATGAGTCTCAATTTCTGCTGTGGCATTCAGATGGTAGGGTCGGAATTTGGCGTCAACAACATGCAAGTATGGATCCATCCTGCCTTGCATCAATGGTTTGGGCTGGTGGTGGTGGTGGTGGTGTAGGGAATATTTTCTTGGCACACTTTGGGCCAGTTGAGCATCGTTTAAATCCCCCAGCCTACCTGAATATTGTTGCTGACAATGTCCATCCCTTAATGACCACAGTGTACCCATCTTCTGATGGCTATTTCCAGCAGGATAACACACCATGTCACAAAGCTCAAATCACCTCAAATTGGTTTCTTGAAGATGACAATGATTTCACTGTACTCACATGGTCTGCACAGTCACAAGATCCAAATCCATTTGAGCACCTTTTGGATCTGGTGGAACAGGAGATTCGCATCATGAATGTACAGCTGATAAATCTACAACAACTGATGATGTTACCATGTCAATTTGGATCAGAATTCCAGAGGAATGTTTCCAGCACCTTGTTGAATCAATGCCACGAAGAACTGCGGTGGTTTTGAAGGCAAAAGTGGGTCCAATTCCGTTCTAGCAAGGGGTACGTAATAAAGGTATATAATATAAAGCGACAGCCTCCTCAATGTTGTGGAGCTCTGGAGGTCCACAGCTAAAGTCTATTGCTCAAGTGGGCTTTCTTTTCCAGTTTTTTTCTCTCCTTTTTTCCCTACCCTCCCCAAGATGGTATCCTTCCTGTAACATTTGCTTCATAATAAAAGTCATTCCTGTATTCACATTATACAAGACAATCTTATCAAAATAAAAATTTAGCAACTTTATAACTGAAAAATATAGTATATTGTGGTCACTTTTTTTTAAAAAAGATCCAATGCTTGTTGTGAAGGATAGGGGCACCACTGAGCCCCAAACCCCAAACACGAATGCAGAGTTCAAATAAAAATAGGTTTTATTACATAAATACGTTGTATAACAATCACACAAGTGTCTCTTCTTCTTTTTCTCTTCCCCTCTATTTATATCCCACTCCCCCCACCCGCTAATCCTCCAGTCGGGTGTTGCCTACCCTCACTCCCAGCTCTGACTCAACTGAACAAGGCATTACAGTCTCGTTTATTGAGGACCTGGGAGTACTTCTGGTGACGTGATGTAGCCAGTTGGAAGCACTTCCAGGTTATGAGAAAGGCAGGGAGGTCCTCCCTCAGCAACGCCCTCAATCGTGTCCGCCAGGGATCCATACAGGGCTGCACCTCTGTAGTCCAACTTCCATGCAACCCTGCTGGTGTCCAAACTGGGTCTCTATACGAGGGAAACTGCCACCTATTAAAGTGGGGTATGAACTGCTCCCAACCGTCCTTATTTGCCGGTTCTTGTAATCTTTGGGCACCCCACTCAGGATGGTCCCATCCTGGTATTACCCCAATTTAGTCCTTCCTTCCATTATGGCATCCCGACCAGGTCAAGATTTCACCTCCGTCCTGGGCAGGATGCCCAACTCTCCTCTGGGGCATCTGCAATGGATAAACATATGCTGCAAACTTCTGCGGTGGGTTGGCACCCTGCCCGGGATTGGTTTCTGCCTTGTGCCCTGTGTTGGCTGGGATTGGCTCCAGCAGACCACCGTGACCCTGTGTTTGGATTCAGTGGGTTGGAAAATGGATGGATGGATGGATGCTGCAAACTTAAATAAGGAAGATGTGATGACGTTATGGGGCACTATTATTTCACTGGCAATGTCACAAATGCGGCCAACAGAAAATACTACAGAAAGAAACCAATTGTGATGAAATCTACCAAAAATGGTGCCATAATGAAAATAGCATTGATAAAACAACCAAAAATAATAATATGAAAAAAGCAAAAAAATCTTTGAAAACAAAATGGACAATTTTCTTGAAAGCCAAAATGAAGATTCATCTTCAGTTTCTCCACAATGGAAAGTCCTGAGTACAGTAAGTGGAGGGCAGCAACTACAATTGATAAAAGAGACATTACCAGGAATGGAAGAAATGGACAACCTCCAAAACGCAGAGATGAAGGCATCACAATCTGCTCTTGATGCAGCAGGACTACTAATGCCAGATGGCTGGAGTCCAAATTGGAATTTGGTAAAAGTTGTAGATATGTGCTAGGAAGGTTTTGAAAAAAAAATGTCAGCTATTAATGAGAAAATGGTGAACTGATGGCAAGGTGAAGATACAGAGAAGAGGAAGATCTGTAGCATGGAGGAAGACTTCAGAACAAAATTAAACAAATACACAAATAAATAAAATTATAGTGGAATGTGACAATAAATACACTTCCTGTACATTTTATTGTGTTGTAGATTTCATTTTAAATGGATATATTGGCCATTTCTGCCCAGCAATCTGCACTCAATAGCCCCTTATGGCAAAGTGATTGTGAATGTGATTCAGAAAGGTTTGCAAATTCATTCAAATTTAATGATAGCATTCATTTCAGTGACAGACCCTTTGCTGTGGCCCTCCAGATTGTGGTGAGGGGACCTTCTGACATGTTACAAGACTGCAGTATAAAAATGGCTGCGTGTTCTCAGCCGTCACTCTCGAATACAAGAGACATTTGAGAATATGCAGTGATGTGTACACATCAGAAGGCTCGGGACTCATGTCACTCACTCAGACAGTCAAGGTTTCTGCCCTCCCATCTTACAGACGGCAGCATTTGTGTTCTTACAGAAGAGTAAGCTGCAGGTCAAGACCACCACGTCCACCGAGAACGTAGCCAACTAAACAGCTCTCCTGCACCCCTCCTCATTTCCCTTCGCCACTGCCGCTCTTCTGGCACATCCTTTGACCTCTCATTACTGAGCTGCTCTGATCGTTTTGTTTTCCAGCTGGTTAAGCATGAAACCAGCCTTGTCTCCATGTGACTCTTCATTCTCAGGCTCATTAATGCCGTGCTCTCTTGAGCAAAGGGGACAATGCAGAGGATTTAGTTTCAAGTACAAGGCCTCGTGTTCTCCTAAGAAGTCATCAATTTGTGAACCTCTGCGTGACGCAGATACAGAGCGGAGCTATGAAGGACAACAGCAAGAGTTGTTTTACATGGCCTTTGCTTTATTTATAACTAAATAAACAGCTCAAAGATTGTGACCGCTTAACCTCAATTTAGTCTCAGCAGTAGTGAAGTCTGATGACAAATCTAAATTGGGATGTTAAGGACACAGAAGGTGTACAACGTGATTTGCCAACACCCTTGAGAGAGTATTAGGGCCAGCAAATGGTTCGGCAGGTTAGACAAATGATGTTGATGTCTAATGGAGGAACTAGCAGAAGGTGGTGGGGGGGGACTTGTGCCGCTGAGGGTCTTTCGCACCAAACCAAATAAATCTAAGCAGACATCCATTTTCAAAGCTGCTTAATCCAATTCTTGGTCACGGGGGGCTGCAGCTGCTGAAAATGCCATTCTCATTAGCCTTTAAACATCCACCGATGACATTATCAGATTTTATCATCCAAAGGTGGGACATCAGCAGGACCCCAGGCCTCCTTCCCTCACCTTTTTATCATACTTCACACATATCATGCCAAAGTATGAGGTGTTAGGAATGGGAGAGGGTTTGGATTGGCTTCATTTTATTTAG
Organism: Polypterus senegalus; assembly: GCF_016835505.1. Classification (NCBI taxonomy): domain Eukaryota; kingdom Metazoa; phylum Chordata; class Cladistia; order Polypteriformes; family Polypteridae; genus Polypterus; species Polypterus senegalus. Next base: position 136,480,226 of record NC_053162.1, read on the forward strand.
TCCAGTCTTCACTGGTGGTAGGAATCCAAAGGAAGACAGCAAACTTGTTAAAACAACAAGGGAAACAGTGAAAGTTGTTCTTTGTCGACTTTTTTATTGATTAAGATTAGATTGGAGTGGAGGATGCATTTATCTATCTGCTCTATAAGGCTTATTCTCTGATGATTCTGCACTTACAGGGTGTATTGATAAAGGAGATGAGAACAGAGTATAGGAGTCAGTCATAAAACTTTGTTACTTGGTGCAAAGAGAATTGTCTACAACAGCAAAACCAAGGAACTGGTTATTGACTTTCCCCACGCTAAACAGCCTATGTGTCCAGCCACTATTCATGGAGTGGATGTTGCAGTGGTCTGATCCTACAAGTACGTCAGGTTCCACATTAATGACAGGTTGGACTGGTCTTAGAACACAGAGGAACTATATAAGAAAAGGCAAAGCAGGCTCTTCTTCCTTAGGAGTCTGTTATCCTCCACATCTCTTACAACTCTGCAATGGCCAGTGCAAATTTCTAAGCTGTAATGGGCTGGGCTGGTAACATCACTACAAGAGAAGCCCACAGAATCAACAAGCTAATTAAAGAATACTCGATAGCCGAAGCTCGCCGTAGCATACGGTGGTGTAAGAATAGGAACGGAAAACGGTGCATTGCCTTCGTCAACGGTTTGTGTCAAGAAATAACCCACTGATAGGAACAGGCAGTTGCTGGATCCTGGAATACAGATGACGTTGTACAAAAACCCGTCGACAGAGAAGATACTGTCGTTCATTTTATAACAAAGGCTTAGGAAACAACCGTCACAGTATAACGAAAATAGCAAGAGTGAAACCAATGTCAATGGTAGAGAGAGTACCTTCCTTTAGCAGGCTATGGAAAAGACTCCCAGACGCACACATGGCCGAAGTGAAAGGTCACGCGGTCAGGCTAGATATAGGGTGGTGACACCAATGGGGTCATGAGAGAGGAGCGGGGAACATGGTATTCCGAAGGAGGAATAGGAATCGAGAAAAGCGGCATGGGGGTGTATGGGAGGCCACAGTGAGCGTGGGGAAGGGTTTGGAAGAGGACGAATAGGAATCGAGAAATATCATGTGGGCTGTGTGTGGGCGGGACTGGGTTTGAAGAGGAAGCAGGATGAACAAGAAGAGAAATATATATGAGATATATACACTCTGGACCCCCTAGATGTCGTAGCAAAGGAGACAATTAAAGCAAAACTGAGTGCTGTTATGAACAATGCTGCAGATCCTCTCTCTGACACACTAACACTAAGGACTTTCAGTCAACGATATATTCAGCAGAAGTGTGTCAGGAGACGCTACCAGGGCTCCTTTATACCGACAGCAATACACAATGCTTCATTGTGATTATGATAGCCAAGTCAGAAGTTTTCTTTCTTTTTAAATTTTCTTCCCATTTAGTTAAGCTGGTGTGTGTTCTGACCATTGTGTTTGTGTATATTTATTTAGGTATATTATGGACGTTCATACAGGGGTAATTTAGAATCACAAATTAAGCTAAAAATAATATAGTGTGTCACACATGTGCATATGGGAGGCAACTTATGGGCTTAAATAATTGTAATTGTACACCGGACAGGTGGCGGTTTTGCCCACAAACACTTTCTCTTATTCTTCCTCTGGATGATGTGGGTTCTGCTCCATGTTCCCATCTCCGTTTTGGGAGCTCTTGAACCCGACACTGTCGGTAATGTCACCGGATGAGCTGGACAGTGAAGACATCACGAAGCAAGGATGCAAAAAGGTGCAAAATGCTTTTATTAAAACAATCCAACAAAACAGTGTCCAAATAAATAGTGCAGTGCAATCTAAAAGTAATGAAATAAATAATCCAATCAAAAACAGGTAAAAATCCCAGATGTTTAAAACAAGGCTAAAACGAGATTAAAATCCTGCTGATGACATTGGGGTCACACCGGCCAAGCTCAGCTTCTTCCCTGTCTCTCCAGCTCTTTCAAAGTAGACTTCACATTACCAACCCCTGTCCTGGCTGCCTCTGCCGGCGTCTGCCTGACCGCTCGGGGTTAGTTGTCCTCCTGTCTTTCTTCTCACTCTCGAAGTTGTCCCTCGAAACCCTAGGGCGGACATTTCCCCGATCATTCCCACTTTTCTATTAACCCAGTGTGTACAATCCTGTCCCATGAGCATCAATCACTCGCTCCATCTGGGACCCCTGACAGCGCTGACCTAACTCTTTCTCAGCTGGCTGGCTCTTCCGCTTTGTTTCATCTAGTGCTGCTCTCTCGCTCTCTGCCTCTTCCTTTCTTTTACCATTTCCCTTTCTGCCTTGCGCTTTTCCTATTTATTACGGGGATGTGGCTCAGGTGTGGCGATTAGCTTCAATTGTGGATGTGGATGATTCCTCACCTGTGCACTTAAGCAAGGAAACACCCGCTTGATGTAGCGTCCAGGAACCACTCCGGCCACACTACCACACCCACTGTTTAAGCTGCAAGTGCAGCAATTATTTATTTACAAACTGGACTATGAGCCGTGGACTCACTATATAACACAGACCATGAGAAGGCAATCCCACCTGACCTCACTTCCGTTTCCAACCCCACAGACACACCCCTTCCTGTCTTCCCTGTAAAACCATTTGGGTTTTATTACATTTGATCTGATTGTATGGATTGTTATTTGCTTTTAATTAAAACTAATAAAATACAAAGAATGCCATTTTGTTCTGTTACCTCAGTTCTGCTGTGGACTCAGTCTGAAAAGCTCTCTGATTACTATTAAATTGATTTATTTCAAATACACATGGTGGCTACCCCAAACCTTCTTATATCTCCTTGTGATTATTTCCACAAGAGCTAACAATGTTAGTAGGTGGCACAACTCCAGAGACATTGGTTTCAAACGCTGGTCAGGTCTGTGCTGCAATCAGCACATTCTTATTGTGTTCATGTTGGGTTTTCCCCCAGTAACCCCACATGGCTGCACATGTTGGTCTGTTAGTTTGTATGACTAAGTCCGGGTTTATACTTCATGCAATGCGACGCATGCTCCAGCGGACGCTCCTGCTATGTAAGCGTTTCATTGTTTATACTTGCACGTGTACTTTAGGTAAATGTGGAGGAATCCACCAGGTGGCAGTGTGAGATATTATCATGGTGAGAACAGGTTTGGCTTCGCTGTGTTGTGAATTGCCTGGAAGACCCATTAAATTCCGATGACATCTTAGTGCAATATCTCTGAAACGGATGTTTAATGATTAAATCCATCAATCCAGGGATGTGCCCATTCCAGCTAGCATTGCGAACGAGGCAGAAACAATCCCTAGACTGGGCATCAGCTCATTGCAAGGTGAATACAAGCACTCACATACACTGGCGTCATTTTAGTTTAAAGGCTTCAGTCTCAGCCTTTAAATCCCAGCTGAAGACTCACAACTTCAGTTTAGCATATCCTGACTAGAGCTGCTGATTAACTGTACATACTGCATCTCTGTTGTTAGTCATTAGCACTATAACATAAGTAACATGATAATTATATTTGAATACTAACCCTCACCTATTCTGTTTCTTTTCTCGGTACCCAAATGTGGCCATTGGTGCCACGGCCCACCTGCCAAGTTGTTTGCCTGCCTATGGTAAAGTCATCCCTGATGGAGGATCACAGGAATCATGGGAAAGAGGGGTTCTTTCATCGGAGCAACATTTCAGCCGTGGCATGGCCAAATGGGGAGGCAGCTTGATGGATGAGTTCTCCAGGACTCTAAAAATATCCAAACCTAATTATGTCATATCATCTACTGTTAAACCGTACTTCTAAAATTTTTATTATGCTGTCTTAAGGAATTGTTCTGTTGTGTATATTGTATTGTATTGACCCCCTACTTTTGACACCCACTGCACGCCCAACCTACCTGGAAAGGGGTCTCTCTTTGAACTGCCTTTCCCGAGGTTTCTTCCATTTTTCCCTACAAGGTTTTTATTGGGAGTTTTTCCTTGTCTTCTCAGAGAGTCAAGGCTGGGGGGCTGTCAAAAGGCAGGGCCTGTTAAAGCCCATTGCGGCACTTCCTGTGTGATTTTGGGCTATACAAAAATAAACTGTATTGTATTGTATTGTATTGTAACCAAATCTACATATCTTTGGAAGCAAACTGGAGCACACTGTGGAAACCCAGCAGGAAAACGTGCAAACTCCAGACAGGGAACACCAGCGACGTAACTCCCTGCAAGACAGCAGCGCTACTGCGCTGCCACCATGTCACCCCCATGTGTGTAATTATTAGCAGTATTCATTATTTAAACTAAATTAGCGATTTATCTGTAAAATGTAACATACATGCCACGTACCACGCGCACATTTTTTCCCGAAAATTAGCATTAGAAAATCATTTGCGCGTCATACACGAGGAAACTTCTTCTGCTTGGGCTCGCTCACTCACTCTCTCGCTCGCCCACTTGCACTCTCTCTCTTGCTCGCGCTCTCTCTCTTGCTCGCTTGCTCACACACTCGTGCTCTCTCTCTTGCTCGCGCACTCTCTTTTGTTCGCGCACTCGCACTCTCTCTCTTGTTCATTTGCTTGCGAACTTGCGCTCGCTCACGCGCTCGCGCTCTCTCTCTCTCTCTCTTTCAGCCAAGGTCTCTCTCTATCTCGCTCGCGCACTCACGCTCTCTCTCTATCTCGCTCGCGCACTCGCGCTCTCTCTCGCTCACTTGCTCGCCCACTTGCGCTCTCTCTCTTGCTCACTTGCTCGCGCTTTCTATACAATCACAATGCTCTCAGTAAGGGACAGTTTCTAAATAGATAATCACCGCTCTCATGGCGGTTTCGTGAGGGGGCGTAGTGGCCGTAGCAAGCCGCAGGGCGTTCTGCGGTGTGGCCGTTTCTCACCTAGTGCACAGGTGAGGGACTGCCCACATCCGTGACTGTTCCCGTGGCTAATGTGCTGCAGCTGCTATGGCCCCTCGCTATATAAAAGGAAGCGTGAGTCGGATAGAAGATCAAAAAAAGAACAACAAAAAAAAAAAGGAAAGAGAAGGAAACGAAGGTTGCAGCGGGAAGCAGTAAGGAGAGAGAGTCTGAGCGAGCAAATCGGTGCAGCAGGAAGTGGACGATTGAGCAAGCGAGTGAACACTCGCAGGCAGCTGAAGGCAGCCTGGGTGTTTGGCCAACACCTGGGAGAAGTAGTGGTTGTGGTCTCTCCCGCAGAGTTTGATCGGAAGGACGGGAGTGACTGGAAGGCGCAGGACTCTCTGCAGAAGGTAGCGGGAGTTGGGACTTGGGACGTGGTACTCCCTGTATGAGAGCCTTGGTCGCGGGGAATTCCCAAGTCGCTGTCCGGAGGAGCCGACCGGAGCCAAGGATCGGTGGGGCAATCCGAACAGTAGAAGTAGGCACTAAGAAGGTCAACTGCATTGAGAGCGTCTCACCTGTTGCAAAGCCCAACTGGGAGAAGCAGGTGAGACGCCAACGCTAAACGCATCATAAAAGAAGCACCGGGCTTGTTGTTTTTATAGACTGTTTCCTGATGATCGTTTTAACCTCGTTTTAAAGGATTGTTTTTTTGTAGTGTTTTTACCTCCACTTTTTTTTTATTGGATTATTTATTTAAACAAGATTATGAAATCACTGCACTATTTATTTGAACACTATTTTTGTTTGACTGTTTTAAATAAAAGCACTTTTTCACTTTTACCATCCCCATGCTCAATTGTTGCCTTCACTGACTAGCTCATCGGTGACATTACCGACGGTGTTGGGTTCAAGGGCTTCCAAATAGCAGATGGGAGCGTGGAGCCGAACCCACATTGTCACAGTCGTACACAGGGCAAAACTTTTTTCGCGATTTTCTTTGTAAAAATTAGGGTGTGCATCTTACACCAGGGCGCGTGGTACACAAGTAAATACGGTACTTTAATGCATTTCATCATGAAAGTGATATCAAGTGTAAATCTTAGGATTCTAAATGTGCAGAGAGTTGGAATATCATACATTTAATGTGTTCTGTATGGTGATCTACAGGGTGGTCCAGATCTAATTATGCATATTCAGATCGTCTGGATGACATTGATTTATTTGGGGATGATTCCAGTTCGGCGAGAAGACGATTCTTCATGTCATCAGTTCGCATACTTCTTGATGGTCCAGGATTTTTCAGGAGATTTTCTATTTAGTAAACTTAATAAGCTATAGCGTAATGAAAATTGCATAGTTAGATGTGGACCACCTATATTGATGTTTGCCGCTCCTGTCAGGTCAGGAGGAAGCCCCAGAAAAAAAAGATGGCACAAAAGACAGTATATGAGACTTTTAAAATGTTTAGTGTCATTACGATCGGGAATATGTGACACTTGAATATAAAAGCACCATGAATGCATCTTTATGTCAGCATTTTGCTTCACCAGACAAAACCATTTATCAAACATCGAAGCGCGCGCATCGATCAAGTAGGATCCCCAAAGTGGCTTTCTGTCACATGTAGATTGTAACCAGAGACTCTGATGTCACATTCCAACTTTTATCACACTGCGCCCCCTGACATTTTGCTGGTACTGCAAGTTGCGCATGCGTCACGTTAATTTCTGAGGACCTGCTCAGAGGACACATCAAATGAACGCTGGGAACATGTGGCAGCCATAATGCGTGCATGTAAGCGTTCTGAGTGTGAAGTATAAATGAGCCCTAAGAGTGGCAGTGTGGTGGGCTGGAATGCCATCTGGAGTAATTCCCTCCTTTTACATCCTACCAGCTCCTGGAAATCTCGTAATGATAAGAATGGGAGACACAAAGGTCAGAAAAGGTGCTTTGTGCTATGAATTGTGCACTTTGGGAATTTTTTTCTTAAAATATTTTTTAGTACAATATATTATGTGAGAAATTGGGCTACTTTTTCTCTAGCACCTTTCTGTGTGGTTTCTTCACAGTTACAATATATGTTTCCTAAATGTAATTATTCATTTTTTCATAATGTTGTAAAATGATTTTGTTTGACAGTTGGGTGCTGCCATGTTATTATCCGCATTACTGGCCTGTGGCTCCCAGTTGTCATGGAAGTTGTGTAGCACAACACCGTGTCCTGCATCACCAGTGTGACCATTTAAAACTGACACAATGCTTAATTTGGTATCTGTGATTGAGATATAATCTCTACCAAACAAAACACATATTCTTTCTTGATTTTCTGGTTTACAGTTGTACCATTTCGGCCTCTTTTTGGTTTTCAGTTTGTCTTTGGTGTGTATAAGATTTGGTCTTTACAGTTTTGACTGGTTTCTGGTTTGGCAAATTTTTTTCATCTCCTGGTCCTCTTTTCACCTTCGGGCAGAAGGTGCAACTGAAGCATCTTGGGATCAAATCCTGGCTTGGTGAATCTTTTTGTTGACTTTGCACATCTTTCAAACATCATTGTGTGTGTTCTTGTTTGCCATGGATGCTACAGTTTCAAAAAGGCAGGTCTATTAGCAGAGCCGGTCAAAGACTTTTTGGAGCTCTAGATGGGGTGGATGAATGCCTCCCTTCGTCGTCCATAGTGGGTCGTCGTTATTATTTGACTTTGATGATCTGTGGTGTGGTAAGGCCTTCAGTAGCACAGTAGCACTTTGTATGTATACCATTGACTGTAATTAGCACACACCCCTTAGTGTATTCAGCAAGCGCACCATTATTTTCATAAACAACACCAATCAGGTAACAGTGCCTACCGATTATCATCAGAGTTCAACTGCTGGGAAGGAGGAGGTCACCCTTGGTGTCTGGAGTTCAAACCCTTTCATTTTCATACAGCTCCTGTTCTAGGACTTTTTCTGCCCTAGGCAGTTATAAAATGTGCCCTGCCAACCCTTTGCTTTGAGAGGAATTGTCAATGGCAGACTTGTACATTGGGACCTGGAGACAGGACTCGGGACAGAAAAGTATTTAGTACCTTGAATTCACGCTTTGAGAATGTCCAGTTATAGCAATGTCAATTTACAATACTGTCTCAGAAAAATTAAGTCTTGGATAATTAAGTCTTATTTCACAAAAATAAGTAGAAATCTGCTGTATCAATAGTCTCTGCTGATATATACTGTAGTTTGGTATCATTCTTTTCAAAATTTATTGAACTTTAATGTGATGTTGTTAGATTTTAAGATTCTTATTCCGTTTTTAAATTAAATACTAAAATGTCAAGAACTCACATCCCACGAGATGAGATTTTCTGCCAACTGATTTATCCACGCCTGGGGCTGGAATTAAAAGACAAAGAGTAGATGACAAAGACAGCTGCTGTACAGGCTTTTAGATGTTCAAAGCGCCATGTGAGATTTACATCAAGCAGCAGCAGCGGTGGCACAGCAGCAAGCCAGCAGCTGATCGAGCAAAGAGGAGGCAAAAAAACTGTATTTGTTTCCCATTGCATGGCCGTTTAAGATGGGGTTTCGGAGGAGCAGCCATATCTCCTTGGGGTGCGTTCAGCCCCCCTCTTCACATTGTGAGTGGCAAAGATGCGCAGGCAAGGGGGGTTGGCGAGCAAAGAGAAGTGAGCAGGGGGTAAGCCCGCTAATATATATATATTTTATTTTAAACTAAGACATTACCGTAACATATACATACATGTAATTTAAATTAATAAAAAATTAACAATAAATGGAAAACTTAGCATAACGACAACATTCAGTGAAACTGAGACTATAATGATGATCTTTAAATAGGAATCTTTACCCACAATTCCTATGTACTCGTGTATGCAAATAATGCAATCCACCTATCCAAAAAATGCATAACTGCTTAGTGTGCCCAGAGTGAATCTCACAAATGGTGATGAGCTACAGAAGTTTTAACACGTTTAAATATATGTCCATTTGGGAGACGATGATAGTTTGGGTTAAATCAGCTCTTAGAAATTCACTCAACAGCTACAGTCCTGTTGCTGTTTTGATTGTCTCATTTTATTTTGCCATGTTTGTCTCTTCTATGCTACAGTTTGACGGCTATTATTTCTGGCATCATCATCATCATCATTGTTGTTGCTCATGTTATTGTTAGACTGTGTAGGTTGTCAGACATTCGCTAGTATGCAAAAATAGTATAAAACAATATAATTGGACATTTGCTTTGAGTCCAGTGTTCGTAGGTCTGTATTGTTTTAAAAAAATGTTGCATCGCCCAGAGCTGTTTCTGGGCAACAGATTGTGCTGTGCATGGTGGAGAGAGTGCAGGCACTGCTGAGGCACACAAAATAAACATTTCTTTGTGCTCCGGTCTGGACACAGATAAAGAAAGACAATAAAGAAAGGAATCTCTACATGGGGTTGCACTAATGAGCTGTGACCATTAGAGGGTGCCCTGAGTGCTTGCCTAGACCGCCTATGCCCAGAAACAGAAACTTCCATAAATTGTGCCCCTCAGATGATTGTGCCTTTCTCAGGTGCCAATGTCACCTAAAGGATTGATCGACTCTTTGTTTTTGTTAAAAATATGTTTCTTGATGACGGCTTTGTTTTTCTTTGAGTGAAGCTGTTTCAATAAAATGTCAGATGTTTTTCATTTTTTCAGTGCAACATGAAGGTTCTTCAGCAAACAGTGATTTTTTTGTAACCTTTCTTATTAATTTGTACAAGAGGTGCCAATAATAGTGGAGAGAACAGTATGTTTAAAAACATAAATCACGGAAATCCAAGTCAAAATAATTAGTACTAAAAGCTCCTCAAACTAATTTGCTTTCTTTTCTCTGACTAACACTAATCTCTGTAGTAAATTATGTCTTTACAACAACAACAACAACATTTATTTATATAGCACATTTGTGGTGTTATGGGTCCACAGCTCGTTGAGTAAAGGCCATTTTTAAATAAATAATCAATGTGCTCGCGGCTTAGCGAGGGGACGTTGGGCCATAGTGAGCCGCGGGACGATCCGTAGGGTGTGGGCGTTTCTCACCTAGTGCACAGGTGAGGAACTGCCCACATTCATGATTGTCCCGCGGCTAATGCTGCAGCTGCTGTGGCCCTCGTCATTTTAAAAAGAAGCGCGAGTCGGTTTTAAGAGGAAGAAAGAAACGTTCGGAGGGAAAAAGAAATGGAGAGAGAAAGAAGGAAAGGAGAGGACGGAGGTTACCGGGAGCAGGAGAGGAAGCAGACGGTGCGTGAGTGTGGTGGCCGCGATCGAGCGCTCGTAGACAGCTGCATGGAAGCTGGGTGTTAGGCCGACACCCACGTGTTGGTGTTGATGTCGCTCCCGCTGAGCGATCAGGTAGCGGGAGTGACCAGGGAAGGCGACTGGCCGCGGAAAGGCCATGGAAAGGCAGCGGAAGTCGGGAGACTTGGTGGTGGGAATCCCCAACGTGAGCGACCTGGCCGTTGTGGGAAACCAAGTTCTCCGGGACTGGGATGAGTGCCATACCGAAGCCAGGGATCGGGAGGTCTCCAGTCTCGTGCGTGTATTTCAGGAGGGCAGCTGCAGTAATGTGACGATGTGGGTTCAGGCTCCACACTCCCTTTGATATTGGAAGCACATGAACCCAACACCGTCGATAATGTTACCGAGTGAGCTAGTCAATGGAGGCAAATAATTCCAGCAAGGGGAAGGTATACAAAAGTGCAAAAGTGCTTTTATTTAAAACAGTCAACAAATCAAAAACAGTGTTCATAAATAGTGCAGTACTTCATAGTTCATTAAATAAATAACCCATAAAAAGAACACGTGGAGGTTAAAAATCAATAAATAGAAAAAAAAACACATCCTTAAAAATCGGAGGTTAAAATCTTCTCTTGGAAGCAGTCTTTAAAACAACAACAAACAAATCCGGTGCATCATTTGTTAGCGTCTCACCTGCTAATCTCGATTGGGCATCGCAGCAGGCAAGACGCTCTCTGCAGCTGCCCTCCTGAAACACACGCACGAGACTGGAGACCTCCCGATCCCTGGCTTCGGTATGGCACTCATCCCAGTCCCGGAGAACTTGGTTTCCCACAACGGCCAGGTCGCTCACGTTGGGGATTCCCACCACCAAGTCTCCCGACTTCCGCTGCCTTTCCATGGCCTTTCCGCGGCCAGTCGCCTTCCCTGGTCACTCCGCTACCTGATCGCTCAGCGGGAGCGACATCAACACCAACACGTGGGTGTCGGCCTAACCCCCAGCTTCCATGCAGCTGTCTCTGGCCGATCGCGCTCACCACACTCACGCACCGTCTGCTTCCTCTCCTGCTCCCGGTAACCTCCGTCCTCTCCTTTCCTTCTTTCTCTCTCCATTTCTTTTTCCCTCCGAACGTTTCTTTCTTCCTCTTAAAACCGACTCGCGCTTCTTTTTAAAATGACGAGGGCCACAGCAGCTGCAGCATTAGCCGCGGGACAATCATGAATGTGGGCAGTACCTCACCTGTCCACTAGGTGAGAAACGCCCACACCCTACGGATCGTCCCGCGGCTCACTATGGCCCAACGTCCCCTCGCTAAGCCGCGAGCACATTGATTATTTATTTAAAAATGGCCTTTACTCAACGAGCTGTGGACCCATAACACCACAACATTTTCATACTAAAAGTAGCTCAAAGTGCTTTACATAATGAAGAATAGAAAAATAAAAGACACAGTAAGAAAATAAAATAAGTCAACATTAATTAACATAGAATAAGAGTAAGGTCCAATGGCCAGGATGGACAGAAAAAAAACTCCAGCCGGCTGGAGAAAAAAATAAAATCTGTAGGGATTCCAGACCATTAGACTGCCCAGTCCCCTCTGGGCATAAAGTCCACTGCACAGATGACTAACTACTGAGTGTCACAATCTTAAATAGGTGGATCATGTCATGCAACTTGCTATGGCCATAGCCAGTGCCTGAACTGATCCAGCAACATTTCTTTGAAGAACTTGCGTGTTGGGACCCCTTTAAGGTTCCAGCAGTGTGATGCATCAAAATGTGATTTGTTGATAACACCCAACAAATATACAACAATATGCTAGTTTGATATTTATGGATACACATGATGCAAGCTGCGACATTCAATAACATTATTTGTAAGCCTGAGGAGTGGAGAAGAGGTATATTAGTACCAATTCTGAAGAATAAGGGAGGTGTGCAGAGCTGCAGTAATTGCAGAAGTGTAAAGCTGACCAACCACACCATGAAGATATGAGAAAGAGATAGATGGATGCCAAGCTGAGAGAAGAGGTAATGATTTGTGAACAACAATATGGTTTTATGCCAGGAAAGAGAACTATAGATGTAATGTTTATTTTAAGAGTGTTGATGGAGAAGTACAGAGAAGGTCAGAAGGAATTGCAATGTGTGTTTATGGACTTAGAGAAAGCAGACACAGGGTGCCAAGAGAAGAGTTATTGTATTATACGAGGAAGTTGGGAGTAGCAAAAAAGTATGTAAAGGTTGTACAGGATATGCATGAGGACAGTGTGACTGTGTTGAGGTGTGCGGTTGTAATTATAGCCTGGTTCAACGTGATAGTGGAATTACATCAAGGATCGGCTCTAAGCCTTTTCCTGTTTTCAGTGGTGAAGGACAGAGTGACAGATGAGTCTCCGTGGACTATGATGTTTGTGGATTACATCATGATCTGTAGTGAGAGTAGACAGCATGTTGAGACGAACCTGGAGAGGTGAAGGTATACACTGTAGAGAATGGAAATGAGAGTCATTAGAAGTAAGACAGAGTACATGTGCATAAACGAGAGGGAAGGTGGTGGAAGGGTGCGACTCCAAGGAGCAGAGGTGGTTAAGGTAGACAAATTTAAATACTTGGGTTCATCCGTCCAAAACAGTGGAGGGTGTGGCAGGGAGGTAAAGTAGAGAATGAAGGCAGGGTGAATAAGGTGCAGAAGAGTGATAGGAGTGATTTGTGATAACTGCAAGAGAGAAAGAGAAGGTCTATAAAGCAGTAATGAGACCATCTATGTTTTATGGTTTGGAGACGGTGGCACTGACAAAAAGACAGTAGGCGGAGCTGGAAGTGGCAGAGTTGAAGGTTCTGTGATTTTCATTCAGAGTAACAAGGCTAGACAGGATCAGAAATGAGTATATTAGAGGAACAACATGGGTATGACAGTTTGGTGACCAAGTGAGAGTGGCTAAATTGAGATGGTTCAGGTATGTGCAGAGGAGAGATGAGGGGTACATTGGGAAAAGAATGTTTAGGATGGAACTGCCGGGCAAGAGGATAAAAAGAAGGCCAATGAGGAGGTTTGCTGATGTGGTAAGGGAGGACATGAAGGCAGTCAATGGGTCAGAAAATGATGTAAAAAACAGGGACAGATGGAGGTGGATGATCTGCTGTGGCAACCACTAAATAAGAGCAGCCGAAAGAATAAGGAGAAGACTGGTATGCAACTGCTAAAAATTGGAAAGTGATGGTACTCTGGTACTCCTACTTTAAGCCATGGACACAGTAATAAAAAACGCCATTGCTGCTGCAATCAGAAACATTCATTAATTGCAACCATGGAAAATAGTCCTTCCAAGTGGTGCTGCAGTGACATTACCATCATAGCAAGGAAATAAATATTCCAAGGCAAAATGAAATGAACATTTGCTAGAAATACCCAAATGAGGATTCATCAGATGGAATGTCAGAAGGTGCATTACATTTTGAATGTAAAACATGCAAATTGATAGCTTTTTGTGTACAAATGTCTGAATAGGGACAGATTTTAAACATAACAGTGATCAGAAAATGTGATGTAGTTGAATTCAGAACCGATTTTCATAACCAATGTGTCTTTCGTCATACTCTAAACCAGGGGTGACCAATGCGTCGATTGCGATTGACCGGTAGATTGCCACTTGATTGACATACTGGGCAGCCAGTCTGAGATCTCTTTTCTTCTAACGAACTGGTCATCCCACACGCACGATCAAACGTGCGAGCAACTGCAAAACTCCAGCTATCTAAGTTATCTAGTTAGCCTTCCAATTTATATCGACTAAAGAATAGATTTAAAAAAAATTGTTGTTTATGGGCTGGATGTGGAATTGGAAGAGAATTTTTTTCTCTCACAATGTCACAATTGAAGTGCATTTGTGTTATCTGTCAATCTATCATTGCTTTTCGAAAGAAGGAAAATGTGGAAAGGCACTTTCGAACTGTTCATAAAAACTACGAAACTGACTTCCTTCCGAAAAGAGATCTGAGAAAGAGAAAGGAGAGGGAACTAAAATCGCAGTTAATTGGACAGCCGTCATTTTTCACTCGGCTGAATTCAAAAGCAAAGGCAGACAGACACACCTAAGCATCGTTCCGGGTGAGTCATTCAATCATTAAGCATAAGAAGTCCTTCCAAAAAGATAAATTCCTCTTGAGATTTCGAGGCCCCTGGCCGGAGAAAAAGGAGTTTCTCCTTGCCATTAAACATGCAGAATACAAGCAACTTAATAACGATCTGACCAACATGTTGAATGAGGTTAATTTACAGCTGCAAGGAAAAGACAAAACCATGGTCAATCTGATTAGCTCAGTTAATGCTTTCAAAAGAAAAATGCAACATCTGTCCTCAAAGCTACAGTGCCTTGATTTTGGGAACATCCAAAACCTCGCGTCAGAGCTGGAGACGCAATGGAAGACATGTGCGCAACTTGACAGCATATGTTAACCAAAGCAGATTGAAAATTGTCTGTCAGACTTTGACAGACGGTTTCAAGACTCAGCTTTACTTGAGCCAATCGCTACATTTAAGTGCTATCCATTTAGGGAAGATGTTGGGGGTGATTCACCCGCAACAAAAATTGCAACAATGATTCACCTAAAACTCCTTTACAGTGGAGGATGAGAATTTGAAACTACAGGATGACATTCAGCTGAAGTCTGGGGCTCTTGGACAGTTTTGAAACTTACTCACAGAGGAAAAGCACCCAAACATGAGGAAATGTGCTACCTCCTTGATTGCATTATTCAGCTCTACTTATTTATGCGAGTTAGCCTTTTCTCACATGAAGATTATTAAATCCAAATACTGTAGTGACCATAAATGTATTGAATTGTTATTGTGCCATAAGGGGTATTCAGTATGTAAGGTACGACAACATATATTTTATGTATAAAGTATACTCAGTGTATGTGTATATATATATATATATATATATATATATATATATATATATATAATTTTTAATTTAAAAAAATTTTTGCTATAGGCAGATCATTTGACCTGGTCATTTTAAAAGTAGCTTGTAAGCCGAAAAAGTGTGGGCACCCCTGCTCTAAACAGAGCTCAGAAACCACAATCATCTGGTCGTAGTTCATCATGTACAGTAATTAATAGAGATATATTGTTGGTTTCCATTTATGTTAGGTCAGTTTCTACCTAGTTCTCTGACCTTTATACCACTACACAAATTATATCACACACTGTGCCCTCCTGGCTATTCCAGATTAGCAACATCTCGGGTACAGTATACACATGACCACAGACATAAAAAACAGTCATGGGATTAGAAGCAAAATATTTTAAACTTAAATAAAGTTGCTCTACACCAAAAAATAAGCAACCTGAGTGGATTCACCTTCAGGGCATTGTGATGCCCCAGGGGCCTTTTCACTACCCCCATCCCCCCCCCTCGTTTAAATAATTCAGTATCACCAAATTGAAATGACCAAAAAGCACTCAAAGATGGCATTCATGATTTGAAATGATCAAGTCTCACGGCACATACCAAAAATGAGACATACAGTGCTGCATTAAATGACCTGGTGTCTGCGTGCTGCGTTGTTAAAAGTATGATCAACATTCACTGGGAAGCTAAGTCATCCAGGGGCCTGTGGGGGTCTTAATCTGGCCTTGGTTGCACAGGTAAGTAATTTTAAGATCTGGAGCCTCATGTATAAATGATGTTTATGCAGAAAAATATTGTATATGCCCATTTACACACTCACATCGAGATGTATAAAAACTACACTTGGTGTAACGCTACACAGATTTTCACGGCAACTTTATCAAATACTGTACACTGAAATTAATTGCATAATGTTTACAAATGTAAAGCACTTGATTGTAATAAATCTTTAACAATGTAACAGTGCATAGAATGGCCAAACTATTCTGACTATCCATGGCTGCTTTAGAGTTGTTAGAAGACATTGCAGATGGAAGAATTAGAAGAGAGCATATTTAGAGATTATACTGATTTCTTGTCCCGTGAAGAATTGTGCTCTACCTCTTCCTGTGCAAGTTCTGCCCACCCTTGGGTTTTTAGCCACAGGAGCTGACTATGAACTGACTGACTGATTAGGTACTTCTCAGTCATCACTCAGTTGTATATGTATATGTATATATATATATATACACACAATATAATATATAAGATTTCCTTACACTATGCTTGAACGGGCAAAATCAAAGCGCAACTCGCAGCAATGTCCAGTTTTCCAAATGTAATTGGATCGATTGACTGCATGCACATTGTTATAAAGGCGCCCTCAGAGAATGAATTTGCTAATGTAAATAGAAAGCATTTCCACTCTATTAATGTGAAAATACATCTCATTAATATTGTGGAGAGATATAGAAGTGTCTTGCCAATAATTGCGGCAGCTCGCTGCTCAAATTGTGTGAGCCCGGAAATTCTGCCACCTTCTCCAGTGGTGTTGACACTGAGATGGTGGGTTGCAACTTACGTTTTCACTTCAGCTTTGATATCTGACCACTTCTTTATTTCGGCACACTGTAACTTTCTGAACTTCAACTTTTGAGTGCCTCTGCCATGCTGCACTACTGCATCAGTTTCCTTTTGTTACTGATACCATTGTTTAAGCTACAAAATAGTATATTTTTCCTTGCCTCCTCTTCAATGAGCAGGACATCCATTTCCAATTCACTGAAATTCTTCTCTTTTTCATGTGCCTTGGCCAATGTCTTTGAACAAATCACTGAACAGAAGGGGCTATTTATAAACATTTGCATATTCAAATAGACAAAATTCTGGGAAGAGTTGGGGTGGGGCTGTGGGTTCGTGCAAAATTCACTTTGATTGGGATTTATAAAGGGGAAGTGTGTGGAACTTTGCTTATGCACAATTTTATGCACCTGAATTTCTTTTGTGCGTACACACATTTCCAGTTTTGTCCATACCCCATGTTTTAGTGTGAATTCTACACGAGGAGTTATACATGAGGCCTCTGGTTAGTTTGTCTGCTAGTTTAGTTGTCTGTTCTGGTGTTTCACTTGCTCTGAGCCACCAGATGGCACTGTATTTAAAACTCTAGTAAAAAGGGAAAAAAATCCCAAAGGTCAAAGTTTTGGGTCTTGCCCTGATCAAAGGCGGGGGATGTGCAAATTTTGGTACAGACTGATCCAATGGAGTGGATTTGTATACCAGACATATAATCATATATGCCCACTCAAAAACACTGAGCTTTATATATAGGACTAGCAAAATATCCGCGCTTCGCAGCGGAGAAGTAGTGTGTTAAAGAAGTTATGAAAAAGAAAAGGAAACATTTTAAAAATAACCTAACATGATTGTCAATGTAATTGTTTTGTCACTGTTATGAGTGTTGCTTTCATATATATATACTAGCAAAATACCCGCGCTTCGCAGCGGAGAAGTAGTGTGTTAAAGAAGTAATGAAAAAGAAAAGGAAACATTTTAATAATAACGCAACATGATTGACAATGTAATTGTGTTGTCATTGTCATGAGTGTTGCTGGCATATACATATATATATATATATATATATATATATATATATACACAGTGGAACCTCGGTTTACGAGTAACTTGGTTTACGAGTGTTTTGCAAGACGAGCAAAAATTTTTAATAAATTTTGACTTGATAAACGAGCGATGTCTTGCAATACAAGTAGAATGGATACACTTTGTCTGCTGAGCGTCATGTGATCACAACTGAGCTGATGGTTCTCTCTCTCTCCTTATCTTGCTCGCCCAGTGCGTCTCTCTCTCTCTCTCCTTATCTCGCTCGCCCAGCGCGTCTCTCTCATTGTCTCCTTATCTCGCTCACACGTCTCTCTCTCTCTCTTGCAATCGTCTCCTATTCTCCGTCTGAGTCTGTGTGCCTCACTCATATAGTCAACATCCGTACGAGCGTATACTGTTTACTACAGCATTGTGACTGTGTGTGTGTGCGCTGTGAAGTGCGAGTCTCCATCTTGCTCCCCAAAACACAAAGCTGAGTCTCAGTACTTTAACCCCAGCTTTATTCAGCTTGAAACAGCAACAGTGCTGTTATTTATTGTAGCGGGATCTTTATAATGTTCCTTGTATGACCCATTGACGACAGGCGCTTATAGCATGTCTCTGATCTTTTTGGATGCACTTATACGGTGAACTGCTACAGTGCTGGGAGACTGCGATTGCTTTGGGACGCTCTTCCGCGTGTCGTCCCGTTGGGTGGAATCCCACGTGAGTTTAGAAACTCACACCAGCCATGATTCTTTTTAAAGGTAAAGTGCAGGTTAATCTGTATTATGTATTTTACTTTATATTTTGTACTAGCAGAATACCCGCGCTTCGCAGCGGAGAAGTAGTGTGTTAAAGAAGTTATGAAAAAGAAAAGCAAACATTTTAAAAATAACGTAAGATGATTGTTAATGTAATTGTTTTGTCATTGATATGGGTGTTGTTGTCATATCTATCTATTTATATATATATATATATATATATATCTATATATATATATCTATATATATATATATATCTCTCTCTCTCTCTATATATATATATATATATATATATATATATATATATAGCAAAATACCTGCGATTGGCAGCGAGAAGTAAAAGAAAAGGAAACATTTTAATAATAACGTAACATGACTGACAATGTAATTGTTTTGTCATTGTCATGAGTGTTGCTGGCATATATATATATATATATATATATATATATATATATACACACAGACACATATATATACATATATACACATACTGTATATATACACACACATATATACATACTGTATATACACATATACATATCTACATATATACTGTATATACACATATATATACAAATCTACATATATATATCTACATATATATATATATTAGGTGGGACTCGATTAAAAAATTAATCCAATTAATTAGAGGCTGTGTAAGAATTAATCTTGATTAATCGTATGTAATCGCACGTAAATTTGCCCCAAATCGCAAATGTTTTTTTTTTAATTTAAAACGGTTTTAGTGGGTGACAGAATCAAATAATAGACATGGACATGAATATTGTAAACTGAGGCTGTTTTAATTTCTGAAAAAAAGCCTTTAAACTGCATTTGAATTCAAAACAGAAACAAAAATATCATCCCTGGTTAAAATTGGGCAGACATAAAATAAAGTGGTAGTTTAAGTACTTTAAGTACATTTTCAGAATAGTATTGTCTTTAAATAATAATAACCAAAATTTCAACATAAAGTGCAGTTTTTCTTCTTAAAAAATAAGTCAGAAACATAAAAGGTAATTTGACCAACTTAATCTTTAAACTCTGAGTAACATTAGCCAAAATTATTTTGTACATTAGGCTAAAACAGTGTGATCATTGAACATTTTATAATTAGATGTAATTAGAATTACTAACGGTCACGGAAGTCCAATGATCCCCAGTAAGAGCCACAAAGTCCGCTTTCTGTAATGCATCTAATTTTGCTTGCTTTTCAGTGTGCACAAAACCATGCTTTTATCAAGGCTTCCCTCTGTAGTCGAAATGATCAGTCGTAGGAACGCGCTTTATTCCGACTCTAACATTTTTGTAGCTGTGATGTGTGCATCAGTGTAATGGATGTACCAGGAAATCATGCATTGACAAAAGTTCCCGTTTGCTTGGAATTGAAAGTGTGATTAAATGCGTTATTTTTTTAACGCGTTATGGAGTACATGCATGGAAGCTTCTCAGCTGTGCTTGTGCTAATAAAGGGAAACATTTTAAAAATAACGTAACATGATTCTGAGTTAACCTAATATTTTTTCATACGTCCAAAACCAAGGAGATCGAAGGTAAAATGAATCGGTAGCGCGTACATACTCAGTGCATCCCTCTCGGGAATCGAACCTCGAATTTCGGTATTAGAGACGAAGACTCTACAATTGCGCCACAGCGTGTGGCTTCTCAATGCGAGAGTATGTACTGTAGATCGGGGTATATATATACATTTATATATATATATATACCCGCGTATCACAGCGGAGAAATAGTGTGTTAAAAAAGCTAGAAAAAGAAAAGGGAACATTTTAAAAATAACGTAACATGACTGTCAATATACAGTATTTGTTTTGTGAGTGTTATTGAGTGTTGCTGTCATCAAGGATTTGATTATCATTATTTCTTTCAATCAGGTTCGTATTTGTAGGATGTGTTGTGTTCAAGTTACATTCCGTGTTTGTCAATCGTTGTAAAGATGACAGGTTTCATTCATCGATTAGTTTCTTACTGCATCAATAAACAGCTCGTCTTCTTCTTTATCTGAGACCTGACACACTGCATGCACGGGTTTTTACACTGTCTTCCTTTAGCGGACATTGACTTTTCCACCGTGTGCTTTGTTTCCGCAGTAGCTGGATTTATGAATATGCTTATCAGACGCTTCATATTTTTGCTGCCTTTCAATTGTGTAATTCGGGTTTTGTTCAGCGCTCTTTGGAACTGTTGCTTTTTATCTGTGCACTGCGTCAGTTCACGTGAGCCACTCGGTTTACTTGCATCGAAGGTTCCCAGCTGTGCTGGTGCCATCTCGTGCTATGTCCATGGCTGTATTTAATGTTACCTTAGTCCTGGCACTTAAAACTTTCTCTCGCAGTTTCGCTGAGTTTGTGTCAAACACCACCCTGACCATCTCATCTTCCTCTCCATAAGCACAGTCCTTCACCCGTGAATATTTACCCGTGGCAGTTTGCTATTGGATTGCCGCTGACGGACGGCCTTATATGGGCAGGCACTAAATTACAAATGCCAGCGGCAGCCTGCCTATGAACTTAATTTAAAGTGTAGGTTTACATCGTGCTTTGTTTCCGAAGTAGCAGAACTCATGAATATGGTTGTATATGTCACTCGCTCGCTTCTTATTGTTTCGCTGCTTTCTCAATTATATAATGCATGTTTTCTTGAGCGCTTTTTTGAGGTCTTCCTGGTTTTCTATGTACTGCGTGATTACGTGGGAGGCGTGATGATGTCACACGAAACTCCGCCCCCACGGCGTTGAAGCTCATCTCCATTACAGTAAATGGAGAAAAACTGCTTCCAGTTATGACCATTACGCGTAGAATTTCG
The DNA here is from genome assembly GCF_016835505.1 of Polypterus senegalus. Classification (NCBI taxonomy): domain Eukaryota; kingdom Metazoa; phylum Chordata; class Cladistia; order Polypteriformes; family Polypteridae; genus Polypterus; species Polypterus senegalus. The sequence goes on from NC_053162.1 coordinate 136,501,405, forward strand.
ATATAAAACCTGCCCAACTTTTGTAAGGAAGCTGTAAGGAATGAACCTGCCAAATTTCAGCCTTCCACCCACACGGGAAGTTGGAGAATTAGTGATGAGTCAGTGAGTGAGTGAGTGAGTGAGTGAGTGAGTGAGTGAGTGAGTGCTTTGCCTTTTATTAGTATAGACTAGCAAAATACCCGCGCTTCGCAGCGGAGAAGTAGTGTGTTAAAGAAGCAATGAAAAAGAAAAAGGAAACATTTTGAAAATAACGTAACCTGATTGTCAATGTAATTGTTTTGTCACTGTTGTGAGTGATGAGTATTGTTGTCATATATATTTCCACACACACACAAACACATATATATACATATCTATACATATACACATATATATACACACACATATATACACACACAGCTATTTCGTATCAGTGCAATACGCTGCTTGTTAAAACGGATAACTCCGCTCTTACGCAAGTCTGCGTGGATATTATGAACTATCGTATTTGTTCAAGTTCTATTTAAATTTTAAATAGAAGGAATTTTTATTTAGTCGACAGAAATATCTTTGGTAGGAATGGTAAAAACAGACAGGAATATTATTCCTGAATAAATCAACTCAAACCTTAAACAACTTATAATATTTTGCTCTCCATAAAAATATATCCTGTCTAAATTATACAAGTTAGAAATACAGTAAACGTTAAAAGAACAAACATTCAAATTTCTTTACTCTTATGTAATTTTATATAAAAAATAAACTTAGATTTTAAATATCCCAAAAGATTTTGCTCTCCATAAAAATATATCCTGTCAAAATTATACAAATTCAAATATGAACATGCTGCATAACAAAACCTGGAAATATAAATAAAATGTGTTCCTTTTAGCAATAACAAATCAAATCATTCAGTTGTCTTTGCTCATATGTCATTTTAGAGCTGGACGCCTGGCATCTTTTTTTGGCCACAGGTTCGTTTCTGTTTGGTGTGAGGTTCTGTGTTGTGGAGATTCTCAGGATGGATTGCAGGTGCTCATCAGTGAGGCGACTCCTGTGTGCTGTTTTGTTAGTCTTTATCACTGAGAAGAGCTTCTCACACAGATATGTGGTACCAAACATGCACAAGGTTCGAGCCGCATGTAGACGGACTTTTTGTTCTTCAAAGTCACCAAAGCGCCGTGCAAACTCAGTGCGCTCAGTTTATCAGCAAAGTGCGTATTTGGGAACATCATAGTGACGACTTGGTTTAACATTACTTGGCAACAGGAAGAGTGGGGCAAGGTGCACTTGGTGCATTTGTGTCTCCCATAAAAGCAGCTTCACTTGAAATCACTTTGTGATTGTGCACGGGTTAAAACGTCCGCTGAAGTGTCAGATTCTTATTTAATTATGCTGCTTTCTGTATCTTCTGCATTGCATTCAGGTTACCCTGATGTTTTATCTCATAGTGCCGTCTTAGATTAAATTCTGTAATTACAGCCACATTAGCTCCACAAATGAGACACACGGGTTCAGTAAACATATACTCAGCCTCCCATCGGTTTTTAAAGGCTCTATTTTCAGAATCGACTTTTCTCTTCAGCATCGTGTGAGCTAGCTTCGCAATAACTGTTCGGCAAGGCAGCTGAAGCGCTGCATTATGGGATCTGTAGTTTATTGTGTTACCAGCGCTTCATATACCCGGGCTTTAATAACAATAATACAGTATATAAAATGATCTCGCGGGCGGATATAATTACACGCCGGGCGGATGTGGCCCGCGCCTTGAGTTTGACACATATGGACTAAATAGAACTTGAAAAGATATATTTTTTCAAATGTGATCGCGCAATTCAAATAGAGTTGACGCGCACTACAGCCTGCATCCTCCCCTCGCTGTTACTTTTTTACCGTTCATCTAATGAATACACTGAGTATGGCTTTACCAAAACAATCATTGATGGCGAATAAAGTATCCATTATTCCAGTATGTAGATCGGGATATATATATATACATATATATATACCCGCGTATCGCAGCGGAGAAGTAGTGTGTCCATCTCGTGCTATGTCCATGGCTGTATTTAATGTTACCTTAGTCCTGGCACTTAAAACTTTCTCTCGCAGTTTCGCTGAGTTTGTGTCAAACACCACCCTGACCATCTCATCTTCCTCTCCATAAGCACAGTCCTTCACCCGTGAATATTTAGTGGGAGTTTGCTATTGGATTGCCGCTGACGGACGGCCTTATATGGGCGGGCACTAAATTACAAACGCCAGCGGCAGCCTGTCTATGAACTTAATTTAAAGTGTAGGTTTACATCGTGCTTCGTTTCCGAAGTAGCAGAACTCATGAACATGGTTGTATATGTCACTCGCTCGCTTCTTATTGTTTCGCTGCCTTCTCAATTATATAATGCATGTTTTCTTCAGCGCTTTTTCGAGGTCTTCCTGGTTTTCTATGTACTGCGTGATTACGTGGGAGGCGTGATGATGTCACACGAACTCCGCCCCACGGCGTTCAAGCTCATCTCCATTACAGTAAATGGAGAAAAACTGCTTCCAGTTATGACCATTACGCGTAGAATTTCGATATAAAACCTGCCCAACTTTTGTAAGGAAGCTGTAAGGAATGAACCTGCCAAATTTCAGCCTTCCACCCACACGGGAAGTTGGAGAATTAGTGATGAGTCAGTGAGTGAGTGAGTGAGTGAGTGAGTGAGGGCTTTGCCTTTTATTAGTATAGATTAATCATTTTTATATGAATAGTTTTGGGTTGTGGAACGAATCATCTGAGTTTCCATTATTTCTTATGAGGAAATTCGCTTTGATATACGAGTGCTTTGGATCGCAAGCACGTTTCCGGAACAAATTATGCTCGCAAACCAAGGTTCCACATATATATATATATATATATATATATATATATATATATATATATATATACACAAACACACACATATAAACATATATATATATATATACATACATATATACACATACATACACATATACACATATATACATATATATATATATACATATATATATATTTTTTAATTTAAAAGGGTTTTAGTGGGCGACAGAATCAAATAATAGACATGTACATGAATATTGTAAACTCAAGCTCTTTTAATTTCTGAAAAAAAAAATGCTTTTAAACTGCATTTGAATTCAAAACAGAAACAAAAATATCATCCCTGGCTAAAATTGGGCAGACTTAAAATAAAGTGGTAGTTTAAGTACTTTAAGTACATTTTCAGAATGGTATTGTCTTTAAATAATAATAACCAAAATTTCAACATAAAGTGCAGTTTTTCTTCTTAAAAAATAAGGCAGAAACATTAAAGGTAATTTGACCAGCTTCACCTTTAAACTCTGAGTAACCTTAGCCAAAATTATTTTGTACATTAGGCTAAAACAGTGTGATCATTGAACATTTTGTAATTAGAATTACTAACGGTCACGGAAGTCCAATGATCCCCAGTAAGAGCCACAAAGTCCGCTTTCTGTAATGCATCTAATTTTGCTTGCTTTTCAGTGTGTAGAAAACCATGCTTTTATCAAGGCTTCCGTCGGGTAGTCTTTTGAAATGAAATTTTCCTCCGATCAGTCATAGGAACGCGCTTTAACATTTTTGTAGCTCTGATGTGTGCATCAATGTAATCGATGTACGGGGCCGCTGCTGGCCAAATGGGTGCCCTAAGCAGAAATATACTTTGTGCCCCTCCCCAAATATTACGAAGTAAAAATAAAATAATAAAAAACACCTACTATAGGGGCCAAAATAGAACTTTATTCAAATAAAAGTAAATACATAAATACATTGTATCATTTATAAATTACAATTGTAGCTCTACAGCAAAAAATACAAACTACAATTACACTTCATTTATAATAAATAAAATAAACAATAATAAACTGAAATAAAATCAACACTGTGATCTGCTGGAGCTTTCCAAAGTTCAAAATTTACAAAGGCACACTTCTGCTTTTTCTTGAGGCAAAGTCGTAAATGAGCTCTTCATATGATAAAGCCTTTGCTAATTCAGAGTTGATGCTGACAATTCCCAGACCACTCATGCACTCTTCTGCCATAGATGAGCGCAAGTACGTTTTGATGAGCTTCATTTTAGAAAAACTTCACTCAGCAGAGGCAACAGTTACAGGGAGTGTCACTGCTATGCGCAGAGCAATCCAGAGATTTGGGTACATGCACGGGCTTCATCTTGGGCTTTTTTTTTCTTTCATTTCTCGGCGCTGGACTGTTGATATCTCTTTCCAGGAGCAGGCATATTGTTCAATCATTATCATTTTTGGCCAAATAGGCAGCCGTAACAGAGGTGAGGGCGCGCGTGTCATCACGTGTGCTTAGTCTACTCTGCGTTCACCGTAAAATGCAATATATACGTTTATATTTTTGTTTATTTGTATATGTATATTATTAATATTAATTAATTATTATAATATATAAAAACTATTTTTTTGAGCAGCTGGGATGGTGCCCCCTTGGGAGTTGGTGACCTACGCAGACTGCGTACTCTGCGTATAGGGAGCGGTGGTAATGTCGATGTACCAGGAAATCATGCATTGACAAAAGTTCCCCTTTGCTTGGAACTGAAAGTGTGATTAAATGCGTTATTTTTTTTAACGCGTTATGGAGTACATGCATGGAAGCTTCTCAGCTGTGCTTGTGCTAAGAAAAGGAAACATTTTAAAAATAACGTAACATAATTCTGCGTTAACCGCATATTTTTTCTTACATCTCAAACCAAGGGGATGCGAGGGTAAAATGAATCGGGAAGCGCGCGTACATACTCAGTGCATCCCCTCTCGGGAATTGAACCTCAGATGTCGGCGCTAGAGGCGAAGCCAATACCATTGCACCACAGCGTGTGGCTTGTCTATTTGAGAGTATGTAGATCGGGGTATATATATATATATAACATGATTGTCAATATACAGTAATTGTTTTGTGAGTGTTGCTGTCATCAAGGATTTGATCATCATTATTTCTTGCAATCAGGTTCGTATTTGGAGGATGTGTTTATTTAATGTTAGCTAAGACCCGGCACTTAAAAGTTTCTTGCTACAGCAATTTTAACTCCGTTACAAAGTGATCCAAAGTCTCGTTTATACCTCGTGTCTTCTCAGTAAACTTGTATGTCACGAATACCGTCATTCGTCGTAGGCATGAGAAACGGCAGCGGGAGTGTGTCTATAAACTTAATGTAAACTTACGGTTCACGCCGTGCTTTGTTTCCGCAGTAGCTGCACTTATGAATATGCATTGGCCTCGCTCACTGAGTGCAAGGGAAAAAAATAAAATGTAGTCTATAAGTTATTAAAAGTAAAACATTAACGTTTTGTTCAGTTTCTTGCTACAGCAATTTTAACTGCGTTACAAAGTGATCCAAAGTCTCGTTTATACCTAGTGTCTTCTCAGTAAACTTACTTTCTCGCGATTACCGTCATTCGCCGTAGGCATGACAAATGGCAGCGGGAGTGTGTCTATAAACTATATATATAGCAAAATACCCGCGCTTTGCAGCGGAGAAGTAGTGTGTTAAAGAAGTAATGAAAAAGAAAAGGAAACATTTTGAAAATAACGTAACATGATTCTCAATGTAATTGTTTTGTCACTGTTATCTATATCAATATATCTACAGTGGTGTGAAAAACTATTTGCCCCCTTCCTGATTTCTTATTCTTTTGCATGTTTTTCACACAAAATGTTTCGGATCATCAAACACATTTAACCATTAGTCAAATATAACACAAGTAAACACAAAATGCAGTTTTTAAATGATGGTTTTTATTATTTAGGGAGAAAAAAAAATCCAAACCTACTTGGCCCTGTGTGAAAAGTAATTGCCCCCTGAACCTAATAACTGGTTGGGCCACCCTTAGCAGCAATAACTGCAATCAAGCGTTTGCGATAACTTGCAATGAGTCTTTTACAGCGCTCTGGAGGCATTTTGGCCCACTCATCTTTGCAGAATTGTTGTAATTCAGCTTTATTTGAGGGTTTTCTAGCATGAACCGCCTTTTTAAGGTCATGTCATAGCATCTCAATTGGATTCAGGTCAGGACTTTGACTAGGCCACTCCAAAGTCTTCATTTTGTTTTTCTTCAGCCATTCAGAGATGGATTTGCTGGTGTGTTTTGGGTCATTGTCCTGTTGCAGCACCCAAGATCGCTTCAGCTTGAGTTGACAAACAGATGGCGGACATTCTCCTTCAGGATTTTTGGTAGACAGTAGAATTCATGGTTCCATCTATCACAGCAAGCCTTCCAGGTCCTGAAGCAGCAAAACAACCCCAGACCATCACACTACCACCACCATATTTTACTGTTGGTATGATGTTCTTTTCTGAAATGCTGTGTTCCTTTTACGCCAGATGTAACGGGACATTTGCCTTCCAAAAGTTCAACTTTTGTCTCATCAGTCCACAAGGTATTTTCCCAAAAGTCTTGGCAATCATTGAGATGTTTCTTAGCAAAATTGAGACGAGCCCTAATGTTCTTTTGCTTAACAGTGGTTTGCGTCTTGGAAATCTGCCATGCAGGCCGTTTTGCCCAGTCTCTTTCTTATGGTGGAGTCGTGAACACTGACCTTAATTGAGGCAAGTGAGGCCTGCAGTTCTTTAGACGTTGTCCTGGGGTCTTTTGTGACCTCTCGGATGAGTCGTCTCTGCGCTCTTGGGGTAATTTTGGTCGGCCGGCCACTCCTGGGAAGGTTCACCACTGTTCCATGTTTTTGCCATTTGTGGATAATGGCTCTCACTGTGGTTCGAGGAGTCCCAAAGCTTTAGAAATGGCTTTATAACCTTTACCAGACTGATAGATCTCAATTACTTCTGTTCTCATTTGTTCCTGAATTTCTTTGGATCTTGGCATGATGTCTAGCTTTTGAGGTGCTTTTGGTCTACTTCTCTGTGTCAGGCAGCTCCTATTGAAGTGATTTCTTGATTGAAACAGGTGTAGCAGTAATCAGGCCTGGGGGTAGCTATGGAAATTGAACTCAGGTGTGATACACCACAGTTAGGTTATTTTTTTAACAAGGGGCAATTACTTTTCACACAGGGCCATGTAGGTTTGGATTTTTTTCTCCCTAAATAATAAAACCATCATTTAAAAACTGCATTTTGTGTTTACTTGTGTTATATTTGACTAATGGTTAAATGTGTTTGATGATCAGAAACATTTTGTGTGACAAACATGCAAAAGAATAAGAAATCAGGAAGGGGGCAAATAGTTTGGGGTGCGAGCAGCTGTTGCCGTGGTGGCCAGAATCCTTCGAGGAAGAAAAATGAAAAACATTATTTGTACAAAATCTTAATTTATCAATCCATTCCTAAATAATTAAATTGGCAGGCTATTTCGTATCAGCGCAATATGCTGCTCGTTAAAACGGATGATTCCTGCTCTTACGTGTAGTTACTGAAGTGCTGCGTGGGTATCATGAACTATCGTATCTGTTCAAGTTCGCGACACACATAAAAAACATCAATAATAACTCATAAACTTGCAATATTATTTAGGAAAATCGCAAAATTTTACTCACCAAAAATTCGGATTATTTGTGAACAAAATCCATCCTCCTCTCTTTCCTCATAAACAGTTCAATTACTCTGTCGTACGGATTATCCGTGCACTTCAGTTCCATCAAAACCTCACTTTCTATCGCCATCGACACAGGAATGTTCACCGCCAAATATACCAATGTCAACAGCTGCCCCATGCTCTCATTCAAATTTTTCTGATGAAGGAAGTCAAGGAGATCAGTGGGAGATCCATCCATCCATCCATTGTCTAACCCGCTGAATCCAAATAGGGTCACGGGGGTCTGCTGGAGCCAATCCCAGCCAACACAGGGCACAAGGCAGGAACCAATCCTGGGCAGGGTGCCAACCCACCACAGGACACACACAAACACACCCACACACACTAGGGCCAATTTAGAATCACCAATCCACCTAACATGCATGTCTTTGGATTGTGGGAGGAAACCGAGCGCCCGGAGGAAACCCACGCAGACACGGGAGAACATGCAAACTCCACGCAGGGAGGACCCGGGAAGCGAACCCGGGTCTCCTAACTGCGAGGCAGCAGCGCTACCACTGCGCCACCGTGCCGCCCACTCAGTGGGAGATTCTCCTGCAAAATCATCCATGGCATACATTACAGTCAGTTCTGTTTTTAGCCGAGACAGATCAAACAGCGCTCCGTGGCTGTTGTGTTAAAGTGGCCGCATGCGTGAAAGTTTTCATGTATTCCCGAAACTTCTGGGGCTCGAGGAGCGTGACAAACATCAGGTTTTCATGGTCTTGAAATCTGGTCTGTGTCTGGCAAATAATATTGTCCAGAATCCTGCCATGGAGTTGGCAGTAGTGCACGCGATGATCTTTCGCTCGGAGCGTTTGCGGTGCGTTCAATGGCCTCGTAGAGTTCCTCATTGAAGCAACCGGTTAATCGACATTTATTCTGTGTTAGAGTGCCTCCACAACAGATTGTGAAAGCCTCTTTGCCTGGCAACAAATGACGGCTGAAATGTAATTTAAATATTTTAATAAGAAACTCCGCCTCCCATGGCTATCGAGCTGCATTCTATTACAGTATATATGGACGAAAATACGTTCCAGCTATGACCATTACACGTAGAATTTCGAAATGAAACCTACCCAACTTTTGTAAGTAAGCTGTAAGGAATGAGCCTGCCAAATTTCAGCCTTCTACCTACATGGGAAGTTGGAGAATTAGTGATGAGTGAGTCAGTCAGTGAGGGCTTTGCCTTTTATTAGTGTAGATTATTAGTTGATGGAATCCCTGTTCAGTCATTAGGTATACTTAGAAGTCTGGGTGTTAACAGCTGATCCTTCACTCTTTGTTTCACACATTAATACATTTGTAAAACTTCTTTTCATCATTTAGGGAATTTATCCCAACTTTGACCTTGGCAGATGCGGAGTGGTTAGCCCATGCTTTTATTAAATCTAGGCTAGACTACTGTAATACCTTATTTTTTTCATCTTCCAAAGTCTGTTTCAAACAAACTGAAGTATGTCCTGAGCTCTGCAGCTAGGGTTCTCACTTACCAAGCCCTGGAAATATATTACAGCAACATTGGGGGAAAACATTTTCTCCTAACTGACTCTCATATTCACTACAAAATACGTCTGTTAACCAAGCTCCATCTCATCTCTCTGACCTCCTAAACCTGTATGTTCCTATCCGCCAACTCTGATCATCTGAAGTTGGTCCTCTACTTATCATTCCTATTTTCAGGAAGAGTACAGAAGGTGATAGGTCATTCTGTCTCTCAACTCCAAACATGTGGAATTCTCTTCCTCAGAAGTCAAGTCAGTATCAGTTATTAAAAAGTCTTAAAACTTAGGTTTGCTAAATCATTTGTATAATCTGTTTTGCTATGCTTTTCAGTTTTTTTTACGTTTTTAATTATTTGTCATGCTTTGTACCATGTAAGTATAAATATAATGTATTATTATGGTGAACTAGACAATTCTGAAAAATATAAATGAACTATAAGGATGAGGAAAAGGAAAATTTGTTTTTTTTGTAGCAGGGATCAAAATCGGATTGTTCAATGTGGTATTTGAACATTCTCCTAGTGTTTTAAAATGGTTTCCTTCAATTTTGTCTACCTTCCAGAAGATACACAACTGGAAATGGTTGGATTGAGTTTCAGAAAAGACACATTTTAACTGTTGATCGGTTTTCTGAGGGCCACATTTTCACAGATTAAACATTGAATGGCCTTTGAAACATCTAAGAAAGGGTTCTGACGCACAATGATACCTTCAGTCTCAGGGCAGAATAAAGCAAAAGAATCCTAAATCATTCACAATAATCTTTAATTTATGACTCGAGATCATCTCAACAGTACAGCTAACACTTCCCGTTTGTCACGGTTTCCAGATACTGCACTTAACAGCTTCATATTATTTTACTCACAGTTCCTGTCATACACCACAAAATGTAATAATTTAAAAATCCTATCATTACACATTTGCATTCACCAGATGAGTCTTGAAACACCCCCCTCTTCTTTGCAGACATTGCCAAAGGTGACAATGAGTGCGTAACCACAAACAAAAAGACTTGTGACATACTGTTGCCTTTAACCTAGTAGACACATGTTTATAGAGCCTTGTAAACCTGCGGCCACGTTATGAAGATATGATATACAGCATTACATTTTCATACAAAAGGTACACAACATGTAACAAAAAAGGAGGAGGCACACTTAAAACACAATGTAAGGCAATTACAGATCGTAATTCAAATATTAAACCTCATTGGACTTTATTTTTTGGAAATATCTGTTTTATTCATTGGCCCAAGTAACCTATCCAACAATATTTTAGGACTTAGACAACTATTTAATTTATAGTGAGCTACAAAACCCTTACCTCCAAGCCATTAACCCTAAACACAGGCCTGGAGTATCACTGCAACTGTTGGTTTTCAGTTCAACCTCATTGCTGCCTGGTTTTAATACAAGTCTTTTTTGTCTGATTTGTACTCTTGGGGATATTGGACTAGCTGATTGATAACAATGAGTTGTGCTGAGAAGAAAGGAATGTTCTCAAAGATCAAAAAACTGATGGAAGAAGGTGCTGGAATTTGTATTTTAGGAATGGAGACTCCTTATACTCTTTATTCAATAAATCACTGTCTTGATAACAGTTTGCCTTGTATATTAAACCTTTCATCAATTCATTTTTTGAGCTGGTGTCTTCCAATTCAGTCACATGTAGACAGAGCCTGTTTTGACTACACTAGGGGACAAGTAATGAATCAGTTCTGGATGAATTACCAGGCCATTGCTGGACACTCATATTCATTCATCCAAGCCAATTGGCTGCAATGTTTTTGCTTAAAAATACCGACATTAGTCTCCGTTTTCACCATTCATCCACACTATCCCAGTGTTTTAACCCCTGAAAAATGGAGACTTTTGAAAATGCTCTCCCGTGCTGTGTATTTCGGAAAACACAGAAACAGCACTGTGGCGTGGATAGGTGAAAACAAAGAGTTTTGAAAATTCAGAGACTAATCATATTCTGATTGGTTTATGCTCATTACATTTTCTGAGCCACTTTGCTTGTCTTATACTTATGAATATCTCTCAATAACAATTCTACCTCAGTTTAAATAAAACAATGTGTTGTTTCTTGGTTTCTTGCATTGGCCATTGTTGCTCTCCATGTGAAAACACAAGCTGCAAGTGAATGTGTAGCACGGAGGACCATTCCTGTTCTTTTTTCCGGTGATGTGCACATGTCCAGTGTAGGGAAATGGCCTTGTTATATGTATTTTTGGTTGTTTTAGTGTGAGCAGAGATACTTTTGCAAATGATATGAAAACCCTGGTGCGGATGAAAATCATTTGCATTTAAAACCTTTTTACACAGCGTGAAAATGCAGTACTGTGGACACTGCCTTAGAGACACAATTGACCACAATTTCTTTGACATTTATGAGGGAAATTAAAGGAAAACCCCAGGAAAAAGGACAGCCTGCAAATGCCATCCAGGAAGTGGCATAACTGAACAAAGGGGCCCTACAGCTGCAATCACTGCATTGCCATGCTAATCACATCCTCCTCTCCTCTCCATTCATCAGTCCCTTCATTGTCTGAAAGCGCCTTATTCCACTATAATACTGCTGAGACCAAGAGCGTATGGAAGCATCTGTCTCACATCAAGAATCAAGGACTTACACGGTAGACATCTTCATCTCTGAAAAGCAGTTTGCTGAAAAACACACTGTGTGAAAATCAGATGTTAAAATTAGCATCAACAATTTCACATTAGTTTTGTAAATAAGAAGAAAAGTTACTCAAGACCAGATAGACAAAATTATCCAGACAACACTAGTTAGAGGGCTATACAGTGACATATTGGAAAGGTGCTGAGGAGAGAAATGACAGAATGAAGTAGAGAAAAGTGCAAAAGAGCTCAAATCTTATGTCCTCTATTGTGCAACATTTCCAAATCATCATAAGGTCCACTACTCTCAGACTAAGGAACACCGATATTGGAGAAAGAAGCAGATGCCCAGGCTGCTACCAGTACATGATCCATGAGCCATAGTGTGGCAATGAGGAGGATTTTGTGGAAGATTTTTTTTATTCATTTTCAAACCATAGTTAAGACTACACAGGGGGAAAAAAGTCTCATTTCTTGATTCCTCTCTTTTTTTAAGTACCTCTCCTAATAGCACTGATTCCATGGTACTCTCAAGGTGATTGTTGTGGATGCAACCACATTTCCTTGTTTTAGGGTGAAGAGAGGTAACCAGGTGCAGGAGATCACATACATGATGGCTTTAGGGCTTCTTTCGGCTCTGTTTTGTTCTCTTGGACTTCAGAATGACATACTTCACATATTTGGTGTGCTGCTCTGATAGAAAAGGAACAAAGAAGGCCCGGAAGAGCTTTGAAGATCTGAAACATAAAAATAAACATATCTCAAAGCTATGTCAATGTAAATAGAATTTAAGGTGGAAGGATGCACTGAATACAAGGTTTGGCTATTTCAACTGTGAGAAATACAGTTAGGTTCTGAATTTGATTACCTGAAAAAACTGAAGCTTTTGTAATTAAGCATAGCTTGTCATTACAAACCTGATACATTCTCAACTCAACATCCAGCTTCAAAGTTGATTTTTTTTTAATTAATTTTATTGCAATCCATACAAAGCAATCAAGTTTTTACAAAAAGAAAAAATGAGTTAAGAACAGATCGATCCCCACCCCTGAGAGAGAGAGCATGCCAAACGGCGTAAAATGTAAGGCTTGTAAACATACCTAAATTAATAAATTCTCTTTGCTTAACGAACTTATTTTAAAATATTACTGATTAGATCCTGCCATGTTTTGAAAAAAGTCTGTACGGATCCTCTAACTGAGTATTTGATTTTTTCCAATTTCAAATAATTTAAAAATTCGGTTTCCCACTGACTTAAAAAAGGAGAGTTTGGGTTCTTCAAGTTTATCAGAATAAGTCTGCGTGCCAAAAGTGTAGTGAATGCAATCACAATTTGTTTGTCTTTCTCCACTTTAAACCCATCTGGAAGAACCCCAAAAACAGCTGTTAATGGGTTAGGAGGGATTGTGAGTCCAAGGCTATCTGAGAGGTAATTAAAATTTTTGTCCAGAATAATGTTAATTTGGTGCAGGCCCAGAAAATGTGACCCAGTGAGGCTGGGACTTGGTTGCAATATTCGCAGGTTGGATCATGCCCTGGAAACATTTTGGAGAGTTTTAGTCAAGACAGATGTGCTCGATATATAATTTTAAGTTGTATAATTGTATGCTTTGCGCATATGGAGCTCGAGTGAATTCTCTGCATTGCTACTTTCCACTCCTTTTCTGATATATTAATTGAGAGATCTTTTTCCCAGTGTCCTTAGATCTTTGAAAGGGAGGGATTGTAAAATGATTTTATATATTGTAGAGATGGAGTCTAAGTCCTTGACATTGAGCAATATTTTTTCCAGCATGGATGAGGGTGCAAGATGAGGAAAATCTGGAAGGTTCTGTTTAACAAAGTTCCTGATTTGAAGATAGTGAAAGAAATGTGTAGCTGGAATGTAAAATTTGGAATGTAATTGTTCATAGGATGCAAAGATGTTGTCTATATAAAGATCTCTAAGCAAGTTAATTCCAAATTTCCAAATTGTAGAGCACAATTGGGTTATTTGTATATTGCCGATAACATGTGTTTATTGGAGCACAGAGCAAGGAATACAAAGAAGTACTGCAGGATTTTACTTCTATTGCGGTCCAAGCCTGTGTATGTTCTTCTATTTGTGTCCAGGTTCTTATCGCCTGTATATTTGCTGCCCAGTAATAAAACTGGAAGTTAGGTAGAGCCATGCCGCCTTCTGCCTTTTGTCTTTGTAGGGTCGCTCTTTTGATGCGTGGATGTTTTGAATTCCAAATAAATGAGGTTATTGTTGAATCTAATTGCCTAAAGAATGATTTATTAATGTATATTGGAATGTTTTGAAATAAAAAAGGAGCTTAGGAAGAATATTCATCTTAACAGTGTTAATTCTTCCAGCTAGTGTGAGATGAAGGGTTGACCATCTATGCAAGTCTTGTTTAATTTTTTCCATGCAGACGTGAAATTTTGTTGATATAGAGCTTTATGTTTACTTGTGATGTTTACCCCTAGGTATTTAAACTGTTCTGCAATGATAAAAGGTAGGGTGTCTAATCTAATATCATATGCTTGAGAATTCACTGGAAAGAGTACACTTTTATTCAGATTAATTCTGAGACCAGAGATCTTTTGAAATTCTGTGAGTGCTGCTAAGACTGCAGGCACAGAATTTTCTGGGACCAATATATACAGTACCATATCATCTGCATATAATGAGATTTTCTGTTCCAGTCCTTCTCTGCTAATCCCCTTTATCTGATCAGTATTTCGATAATGTATTGCCAGTAGTTCAATGGCAATCGCAAACAGCAGCGGTGACAAGGGGCATCCTTGTCTAGTGCCACGTTCTAGTTTAAAGTAGTCTGAGCAAATGTTGTTGATGCAAACTGAAGCTTCTGGGTTAGTATACAGTAATTTAATCCATGCACGAGCCAAACCCAAACTTCTCCAATATAGTAAAAAGGTATTTCCATTCAATCATGTCGAATGCTTTTCTGCATCCAATGATAATAATATTTCTGGGGTGTTTGATTTAGTTGGTGAGTATATTACATTAAACAGGCGTCGAAGATTTGAAGATAAGTGTCGGCCCCTAATAAATCCAGTTTGGTCTTGTGATATTACGAGGGAGCACTTTCTCCATCCTTCTAGCAATGACTTTAGAGAGTATTTTAACGTCGTTATTCAGAAGTGAAATTCCTTATTTTGTTTTGGAAAAACATTGATTAGTGCTTGGCGAAAGGTTTGAGGAAGAGATTGGTTATCTCTGGCTTCTGTAAATGTTGCTAATAGGAGGGGAGCTAGCTGAGCGGAGAATTTCTTGTAAAATTCTGCAGGGTAGCCATCAGGGCCTGCTGCTTTCCACCTTGGAGTGACTTTATAGCATCTAGTAATTCTGATAATGCCAGAGGTTTATCAAGTTCCTCCACACTAAAAGCGTCTATTTGTGGTATCTGTAATGTATCCAGAAATGCATTAGATTGTGTATTGTCTTCTTTAAACTCAGTAGTATATAGGGATTTATAGTAGTCTCTGAAAGTGTGCATTATATTTTTGTGTTCGATGATTTTATCTCCGTTCGTGTTGTGATTACGAGATTGCATTGCACTTCTTGCTTGTGAATTTGTTGAGCTAAAAGCTTATTAGCTTTCTCTCCATGTTCATAATAATGATGTCTGGATTTGTAAATTAGTTGTTCAGTTTCTTTAGTTGTCAAGAGGTTTAATTCTGAATGTAGAGCCTGCCTCCTCCTATGTAGAGTCTCGCTTGGTAGTCTGGCATGTTCTTCATCTATTTTAGTAATTTCGCTTTTTATCTCTGCTACTTTCTTCGCTTCGGATTTATTTCTGTGGGAAAGATATGAGATAATCTGTCCTCTTAAGAAGGCCTTAAGAGTTTCCCAGAGTATTCCTGCAGAGATCTCAGATGTATTTGTCTCTAGAAAGAATTTGATTTGTTTGGATATAAATTCAGTACAATTCTCGTCAGCTAATAGAAGCGGGTTGAGGCCATCTGCGGGTGAGTGTATGGGGTTTAGTAATTTTAGCTCCAAGATCATAGGTGCATGGTCAGAAATAACAATAGCATCGTATTTGCAAGATTTAATCTTAGGCAAGAAGTTATTGTCTATAAAGAAGTAATCAATCCTTGAGTAGCAATGATGTACTGGTGAGTAGAAAGAATATGTTCTTGAATTTGGGTTTAAAACCTCCAGGGATCTGATAAGTTGTGATCAGTTATAAACTTTGTAATTATCTTTGCGGTGTTAGATGCGTTCCCCTGTGGAGGAAGTCCTATCTAAAAGTGGATTTAGAACACAATTAAAGTCCCCAGCCATTATAACTTTATGAGTGTTCAGATTGGGAATGGATGCAAATAAATTTTGTATAAATTCCTTATCATCAACATTAGGTGCATAAACATTTATCAAAATCATTTTACAGTTAGATAAGTCTCCCATGACCATTACATATCTCCCTTCAGGATCCAATACTACATCTGATGCTACAAATGGTACTGTTCTATGTATGAGAATTCCCACACCTCTAGTTTTCTTTGTAAAACTAGAATGGAACATTTGGCCAGTCCAGTCTTTTGCAGCGGAACTGATCCTTGCTTAGTAAGTGGGTTTCCTGTAAAAATACTATTTTAGCATTTAGACCTGTTAGGTGAGAGAGTACTTTCTTTCTCTTTAATTCGTGATTCAGGCCTTTAACATTCCAGCTTACGAAGTTAACTGTCCCATCATGGAGACACTGATTCTGAGTTTTTGATGTCATTTTATAGTCTTAACTGGAAGTGAGACAGCTTAGGTCTTAATTTCCTATTTCCCCTAGAGTTGTTGCCATGCAGCTTATTATTACGTTGGTAGTTATAATTATAAAGATTAATAGGATAGATTAGGTATAGATCAAGCCTGCTCTCTTTCTCTCCCCCCCTTAACCCCCAACCTCCCTTTTTGCCTCCCCAAGTGAGGCTAAAACCCACTTCACACAGTCCCAGTCCTCTGACATACCCAGAGACAGAGCACGTCCAAAGCAAAACAAGCCCCAATGCAGCGGTTTTTAGGGTTAAAAGATAGAGATATCTATTACCAATATAGTCTTTAAAAAAAAAAAGAATTTTGCACTTAAAATATATATATAGTCTTCAGCAATTTTAGTGCATTAAGATGATACACCCAGATAATAAACCTGGGTGATGGTGTTAAAAATGTGTCCAGAATAAACATAAGAAGTCTTAATGCAGTAATAGCAATAACAATAAACCAAGGGTATGATATTGAACAGAAAAAAAAAAAAAAAGAGAAAAAAGTAATTAAGCACAATAAAACATAAACAGATAGCGCCCTAGTAATACTAAGTAATAATGAGAATATATGAGAATATATGCTGATAAAAATCCATATTTTAAAACGAATAGATCACACAGTAGATTATTAATCCTTGCTTTATCATTAACCGCCATGACTCACTATTATGTATCAGAATAGTCCCGGATTCAGCTTGCTTAATTCCTTTTCTGCTTCTTCCTTGCTAGCGAAGACATAGAATTGACCCTGCCATTCCACTTTCAGTTTTGCCGGATACAAGAGGCTGTATTTGACGCTGGCTTGCCGTAACCGCTGTTTAATGTTGTAGAAGATGATTTTTGATCTTCAATCCTAATTCCACTATTGCCATTCTTAGAAACTGCTGTTACACTTATTTTCATTATTTTGTGCATCTGTTCTACAGGGTAGATGGTTTTCTTATTTAAAACCTGAACATTAAACATACAGTAACATACAATTGTTACAAAATCATTCAGTCTGTTTAATCCACTGCTAATCCAATGAACACAAGTGAAAAAATACACCTTTAAAAGGACAGCAGCTATAGAACACATACAAAAAATAAGAAATGGAGAGGTTTACAGTATAGCCAGTCTAACTACCACTTTTCAGGATGTAGAATAATCGGAAAGTCTCACAAAATCCGTTGCAAGCATAAGGATTCTGAGAAACATCGGACAATCTCGTACACCACCAGTCAGTCAAGAAAACTATAGCGAACACATATTTGGACAAGACAAGATAGTGTGGTTCACTCTGAAATTTAGTCAAGCTGCTGCAATCTGATTCCTGGCCAGGGTGCTTTCTTTGTGGAAATATCATGTTCCACTCTTGTTGGCAAAAGTTTCATTCTATGTTCAAAGACATATTGTTTGTTTAGGTGGCAACTATAATTTACTTCTTTATGTTGGCTGAGTGTGCATTACAATGGGATATCTTTCTTTTCCTTAGAACTCATGGCAGCTCAAAGAATACCTCCCTACAAATAATGAGCCAGAAGAAAAATCAGTGAAGAAAATGAATAAATTGGGGAATGGAATTTAAAAAATGACATTAGCATGAAATAAAATAACATTATTACTAAAAAAATAATGATACTATACTTATATGCAAGAAATTGTTCACCTGATTCCATCCAACCATTTAGATTTCAGACTTCAGGGACCCATATTTATCAAGAATATCAGAATTTCCCCTACAAATTGCACTAAACATTTATGATATGAATTGGTCCTACTTCAGATTAGGACACGAGAAGTTTTTATGAAGCAATCTACACCGACACCTAGCTAGGAGTAGAAATTCACGTTTGAGAATGAATGATGTCACGATTTTACAGCACCCTGAGCCACAATAAGATATTCATGGTGACATTGTGCTGTATATCCTTGTTAATCATGATGCTTTAGTAGTTTTCTGATATTAATGCTATGGCTTTAATAAAAAGATAATAATAAATAATAATATTCAAAGAACAAGAGTAAAATGAAAACATAAGATATTGTGCTAAGCTGCACGTAACTATTGCTACTTCACAACAACATCAAGAACAAGATGGAGAACTGAAGGAGAACAAGATGGAGATCAACATCAGGAATAGAGGTGGAAAGCCACACACCTCAAATTAGAGTAAAGCCAATAACAATGAATGATCCACAGTGGTACTTTCAGAAGAATCACATTCCCACTGCTGTGGACAATGGTAAAGCTTTGTAAAATAACAGTTATACTGAAACTAGCCACAATACTGTTTCTGAAGTCGTGTTCACACTCCCAGTGTTCCAGATTATCTTCTACTGTGCAGTGCCATGCCATACTTCCTCTATGATTCCTTACTATCCTCTGTGCGATTCTATGTATCCAATACCCCGGTAGTCACCTCCTGCATTTCTGATACTTGCAGGCTTGTAAAGTGTAACTGATTGGCAGGAATGCAGCTTGCTTACATCGTTGAGTGGTGGAGAAAACGGATGAATGTGTGCATTACCTCACATATTGCAAGTCTGGTGCCGAAATTCAAGAAATGGTTGGTTGTGACATACCAAAATCATTTCAGCTGCAGAGCTGCCTTTTATATGTAACATTTAAAACATTTGCATTTTGGCAAACAGTGCATGGCTTCTCTACGTAGATGAAGGAATCATGTAACACACAAAATTTGGTATGAATTTTATTATATCTCTGTCAGATCAATATCATTCTACAAGTTTGTTTTTGTCCAGCACTTCCGAAACAATAAGCCGTTCCCAAAATGCACGTTGATCTCTACCTGAACACCATCTCCTGGTAGCTCCTACTGAGTTAGGATAGCTTACAAGCTCTCCTTTTTCCTGGTGAAGGAAGGAGTAGTTTCCTAAATTAGAAAAATTAATAAAATGCTTTTAATTTTATTAACAGTAGGAGTACAGGATACTGGTAAAGCCATTAAGCAAGGTGATCTTTCACCTTAACTGCACCATTTCTTATGGCAAACTTTAATCATTATTTAATACAAGGTTACGTCTGCCTTCTTCATTTTTGCATGAAGCATGTAACAATGAGGTCATGCTTAAAAAGTTAGAGAAAGCTTAAAGGTGATATCAAGCCAGGGGTGGAGATTGATTTGTTTTTCAATCCTATTCTTGTAAAATTGATCTGTTTGTATGGAATATTGTGTGATTTCAATAAAACCAATAAAATTATATATATAAAAAAAAATTATATCAAGCAATGGAATGCCAAACTGCAAACTGCAACAGGCCAATCTCGCTATTTTCTAACCTAAGCATGAAAAATACATAAATGCAAGTAGTGTGAACGTGACATGGAAATGAAGAAAGAGTACTATACTGTGAGAGCTTGAATGGACTGAATTTCTTCAGTTTTTTAAGGAATTTGAATAGTTTTGTAATGATGCTCAATAACCATCACAATATGAGCTGTTCTACATAAATAGCCATGGTTACACAGGAATGAAATCATTGGTAGATCAACATCATTAATTCGGCTAATGGCAGATGTAAACCTGCACATGCAAATAATACACTAACCTTTGTCCACTTCATTTAAGCATGACAGGAACTATATGATAATGGCCACCAAATTCTGTCTGTAATAGGTACTAAGGATATGTGTGTAATAGTTTGAACTGATTGGGAATCTATAATAATAAAAGGCAAAGCCCTCACTGACTGACTGACTCATCACTAATTCTCCAACTTCCCATGTAGGTAGAAAGCTGAAATTTGGCAGGCTTATTCCTTACAGCTTACTTACAAAAGTTAAGCAGGTTTCATTTCGAAATTCTGCACGTAACGGTCATAACGGTCGACAACGTCCGCCATGTTGAACTTGCTTATTTATGGCCCCATCTTCACGAAATTTGGTAGGCGGCTTCCCTGCACTAACCGAAACTGATGTACTTACTTAATTTGGTGGTATGATGCCACTGTCAGCCGCCATATTGAACTTTTAATGGAAACCGATGTCCGTACTTATTTTGTTGGTATGACACCACTGTCGGCCGCCATATTGAACTTTCCAACGTCACTAATTCTCCAACTTCCCGTATAGGTAGAAGGCTGAAATTTGGCAGGCTCATTCCTTACAGCTTACTTACAACAGTTAAGCAGGTTTTATTTCGAAATTCTATGCGTAATAGTCACAACGGTCAACAACGTCCGCCATGTTGAACTTTCTTATTTACGGCCCCATCTACACGAAGTTTGGTAGGTGGCTTCCCTGAGCTAACCAAAACCAATGCACGTACTTATTTCGGCAGTAAGACGCCACTGTCGGCCGCCATATTGAACTTTCCAACATCACTAATTCTCCAACTTCCCGTGTAGGTAAAAGGCTGAAATTTGGCAGGATCATTCCTTACAGCTTACTTACAAAAGTTAAGGAGGTTTCATTTCGAAATTCTACGCATAATGGTCATAACAGTAAACAACGTCCGCCATGTTGAACTTTCTTATTTATGGTCCCATCTTCTCGAAATTTGGTAGGCGGCTTCCCTGCACTAACCAAAATCAATGTACATACTTGTTTCGGTGGTATGATGCCACTATCGGCCGCCATATTGAACTTTTCAACAGTCTTTGTTACTTATGGGCCCATCTTCAACAAATTTGGCACACGGGTTCCCAACGCTAACTGAATCCTACTTACGTACATATATACGTTCATAGCCTGCACCTTGGTCACCGTGTGAGGTGGCGTTGGGTCCCCCATCCCAACGCCTCCCACGTTGTTGGCTGCCTGCCTATATAAGACCGTCCGTCGCTCCGGTCTCTACATTCCCTTCCTTGCTTCGCCACAGGATTCACGTCTCCCTACTGATAACTACAGCCTTTTTGTTTAATCCATGGCTTCTCCGCTGTTTTATTGTTTGTTTATTACAATTATAATTATTGTATAGGTATTTTACACTTACTTTACATTGCTCAGGTACCCATTTCCTTTATCATTCCAACCCCCACTACCATGTCTATCGAGATGATCACTATCGATCAAAGAACTATCACTTACAAAGTGGTTTCCATGCCCGGAGATACCACCTACCTTTTCCATTTTCTTTGTTACATATTGCACGGCCATATCAGGCTCACTCTTGATATCCAGAGGAACATTGTGTCTTATGTATTGAATGACTGGGACAGGTTCAATGTGTGGACGGATGACGATACAGGAGATAATTATACTACACAGGAGCGTTATAAGAGTGAAATGCTTAAGCCCTTCACCTATGGTTCTGCATGCGAGTTAATGGCTGCCGCTGAATTGTTCGGTTGTCGCTTTCAAGTGTACCGAAATGGCCAAATATTTTACACCTTTCGACAACCGCCAATGCCTCTTCAACATCTTAGATTCACAGGTGACGATTTCAGTAGTGGACACTTTGATGTTTATGAATGTTTAAACTCTCAAAAGTTGGATGTGATTTTATCGCTGAAACCAGTTGTGTGCTTACAACGCTTGACAGATGCCAAATGTCACTTCAATACAACAAATCCTGCAAATACTGCCATAATTGAAACAAACCATGAAACTCAAACCAATTATGACAGCAGCAATCCAAGCTGTGAGATTTGAGACAAGATTACTGTTCACATGGCCAACTGTAAGTTGCATGCTCAAGAGTAAGCTCAGCGCACAGCTTGGTCATGTTACAACTGGAGGGACAAACTGACAATATGGTATACAAAAAGATCCTTAACAAATAATTATTAGCATATTTTCTCTCAGTTTAAAAAGGTAAAATTTTCTTCTTAATAAAAATTTTAATGCAGTACTTCGCCGCTGCGAAGCGTGGGTATTTTGCTAGTGTAGGATAAAAAAGACACTTTGCTGAAAGTACACAGATGGCAGAAGTTCACCTCTGTCCTCTCAAGCAGTTGTATACATTTTTTTTCAGTGAAGTGTTCTCAGTCAAACTGAGCAGCCAGCACCGTGTTCTCTAGAATGAAGCTGTATTTTGTTGAGCTCAAAAACAGTTTGCCACCCTGCTGCTATTTAATACATGAGGATAATCAAAGTTAATTTACATGTTCTACAAGTAAACTGTTACTTTAATTGATGTAACTGCATAGAGATTAAATGCTTAGTGGCAAACTACATGACAGTAAAGAAATACAAAAATGGAAAGTATATTTTATATATTTTTTAAAATTCATATTAATAACGCTATGCTAAATGAGATTTGTAAATTATTCTCTTTCTATTGATCTTAAAAAGGTATTTTGTGATGATAACTGAGCAACAGAATATAGGAATGTAGAGCAAAAAAAAGCATAAAATATGTGTCTGTAATGAAATATTTGCTGCCATAGACTCCACATTCTTATACTTAATTATTTTTAGGGATATTTTATCATCAGAATCTCACACAGTTATGGTAATTCTCTGGGTTCTGGACTGGTTTTCTTACATTCAAGTGTTTAGCACTGGAGTGATAGATGTCTTTAACTTCAGTTTTACACTAAACTCCTGAGGCCTACTTAAAATCTGCCAGAGGGATGTTCTGGCAAAATGGCAGTGTAGTTACAAGCATTCTGTTAATCACAACTGTATGCTGAAACTAGCATTAAGTGATAAATATATAAATAGAAATAAGTGAAACACTTATTAAACCCACTGCCAACATTATAAGGAAGCTTGGTGTGGAACAGGCAGAACTCTCTTTAAAATAAGCAAATCAGCACCAGTCAGATAAGAAAAGTAACAATATTTGCATTCATACAGTTCTGATGGTTTCCTTGACATATTTTTTATTTTAACCCCAAAAAGTATGCTAGTTAGCAAAATAATAATAAAGCAATAATAATACTACTAATAATAAGAAGAAGAACAACAAAATAATGCATACATTATGTTAGATGAAAATATATATATAAAAAAAAAAAAAAAAGATTTCAATTGTCACCCCCCACACATGTCTTCTGGAATCAGCAGCAATTTAAGTACCTTCACTATAATCCATTTGTGGTTATGCACCTTAACAGACAGCAATATTAATCCACAATGCACACTACGCCACTTGGTAATGAAGTGGGCCCTGACAAAGCAGCTGCCACAGCGATATAATTAGATGCCAGCTTGGAGCACTTTCTAATTCAATTACCGACACCATTTATCAGCACTGAGCAGCTGAGAGTTGAGCTGGCACTGGCTGACGTCAATCAGGGTGCTGCAGACAGTCCCGCTAGGCACTGCTGCAGGGAAGGGGGACTGTCTGATTCTCATGAAAGATTGTGGGGGGTGTGAAAGTTGCCATCTAGACTGCATTTGAAAAAAATCAGTTTGCTAGCATGTAGCTGTAGGCAAAGTTTTGGACTAAATAACAAAATGCCAAACTCTACATTTGCTCATGAAGCAAAAAGAGAGATTTAAATGCCACCCAAAGCCTTCTTGAAATCTCCACAAACAAAAGATTAAGAACTACACTGCAAAATGTTTGGATGTGGTGGTTCATTCTTTCCTATCATTAATGATGCAGATACACTACAATGAAGGAAGTTTGAATCTCACATCCCAGACTGATGTTTTGACATTGGCTATGACCCAGAATAACATTCCTTCAGATGCAAATTTCGGGCTTTCAGGCAGAACACTACCCTTTTCCTAGTTTCAGAACTGTTATTCATTTGAAACTGACTTGATTATACTACCAAACAACTCTTTACTTACTGTACAACTACTGCAATATTGTACTACTGTACAGTACAACTGTACAGTACATTTAAAGGCCCTGGTTTATATTCTGACTTGATAAGTTAATATTTACTAGCTCAAACCAAAGTGATTTTGCATTGATTTTCCCTTACATTATGTTTTAATAAGGAAGCATCATTCATAATCCACCCCTTCTTCCATTTACTGTATCTTCAGAATTCACCTTCAGGATGATGGAGACTTAGTGCCCCTTCTGACAACTTCAGGTTAAACACAGAAACCAATGACAGAGAAGGCATTATTTCATCATCTTTTTTCACCAAAACCACTGACATAAGACTACACTGTAGCACACTGTACAAAGTCCAAGTAGGGGCTGTGAGATCAGTTATGCTTGCCTTTGTCTGATATTCACTGGTTCCTAAGATTATTATTCTTGTGATTTACCATGGCCAGTGGTTCTTAACGGATTATGTTTACCTCAAAATTTTTACTAACTTATATTATTATTATTAGCAGTTATGATGGAGAATCTCATTTTTTTAACATTTGAGTTTATTTTTGTCATAAATTATTCAATTAAATTAAAATTAAACCATATTTTCTGTGTTGTACATTTTAAAATGTAGAAAATAAACTGGGCTGCATTATGTCATAGTGGTTAGCACAGCTGCCTCACAGTTCAAAATCCTGGGTTCATATTAGCACTGATTCTTCCTAAGGTAGCCCAGTTATCTTCCTATATCACAAAGACAGTGCTGAGTAGACTGCACTTTAAATTGGCCCATTGTAAGTTTGTTGTACTGTGATGTTCTAGCATCTCGTAACCTTTCACCCCCATGACCCCAAATTTGTTAAGGGAATAGAAAATACATACATTTTCAATTTTTTTTAATGTATCTTCCAGTGCATAAATTAAATACAAATAATAAGCATGTTGCGTTATACACTAGACATTTGTTTATTTTCTGTTTTGAAAAACAACCTTTTCACCTTTACAGAATAAGACAGAAAATCAGTTAAAGAAAAAAAAATGATAAACTTGTCCTGACAAGCAATGTCTTTTAACACAAAAAGATTTTTTCATAAATGTACTTTTCAACAGTACAGTGCTATTGCTGAGAAAATCTGACATGTTTAGCCATTGTAAAAACAAAAATGAGCATCTTGGAAATCCAATAAATAAATAAAAACTGTTTGGGTTACAGACATTTGCTATTTATGATTTAAAAATTCTGGATATACATAAAGATATACCATTTAAAAGAGTTTAAATGTTGCTGGATTATACATGACATTGATATATTTTATTCCATCCTATATTTTATTACAAACTCATATGACCATGAAGACATAGTATGAACAAAAAAAGAAGTAACTTTAGCAGAAGCCCTAAGCAAATTAGGGCAACTTGCATAATTATGAGTCCTATACAGTGCATCTGGAAAGTATTCACAGCACATCACTTTTTCCACATTTTATTATGTTACAGCCTTATTTCAAAATGGATTAAATTAATTTTTTCCCTCAGAATTCTACACACAACACCCCATAATGACAACGTGAAAAAAGTTTACTTGAGGTTTTTGCAAATTTATTAAAAATAAAAAAGCTGAGAAATCACATGTATATAAGTACTCACAGCCTTTGCTCAATACTTTGTCGATGCACCTCTGGCAGCAATTACAGCC
Source organism: Polypterus senegalus (assembly GCF_016835505.1). Classification (NCBI taxonomy): domain Eukaryota; kingdom Metazoa; phylum Chordata; class Cladistia; order Polypteriformes; family Polypteridae; genus Polypterus; species Polypterus senegalus. The sequence goes on from NC_053162.1 coordinate 136,527,236, forward strand.
TGAAGTATTTTTGAATATGATGCCACAAGCTTGGCACACCTATCCTTGGCCAGTTTCGCCCATTCCTCTTTGCAGCACCTCTCAAGTTCCATCAGATTGGATGGGAAGCGTTGGTGCACAGCCATTTTAAGATCTCTCCAGAGATGTTCAATTGAATTCAAGTCTAGGCTCTGGCTAGGCAACTCAAGGACATTCACAGAGTTGTCCTGAAGCCACTCCTTTGATATCTTGGCTGTGTGCTTAGGGTCGTTGTCCTGCTGAAAGATGAACCATTGCCCCAGTCTGAGGTGAAGAGCGCTCTGGAGCAAGTTTTCATCCAGGATGTCTTACGGATGATGGAGGCCACTGTGCTCATTGGGACCTTCAAAGCAGCAGAAATGTTTCTGTAACCTTCCCCAGATTTGTGTCTCAAGACAATCCTGTCTCGGAGGTCTACAGACAATTCCTTTGACTTCATGCTTGGTTTGTGCTCTGACATGAACTGTCAATTGTGGGACCTTATATAGAGAGGTGTGTGCCTTTCCAAATCATGCCCAATTAACTGAAGTTACCACAGGTGGACTCCAATTAAGCTGCAGAAACATCTCAAGGATGATCAGGGGAAACAGGATGTACCTGAGCTCAATTTTGAACTTCATGGCAAAGGTTGTGAATACTTATGTACATGTGCTTTCTCAATTTTTTTATTTTTTAACGAATTTGCAAAAAACTCAAGTAAACTATTTCACGTTGTCATTATGGGGTGTTGTGTGTAGAATTCTAAGGAAAAAAATTAATTTAATCCATTTTGGAATAATGCTGTAACATAACAAAATGTGGAAAAAGTGATGCGCTGTGAATACTTTCCGGATGCACTGTATGTTCTGGTTGCTCTAATTGCCCTAACAAGGACAAACCACTGATCTCTCAGTCACATTTTGTGGATAAAAGAATCCTTCTTTTGTTTAGACGTTAATATTAACACTGAGCCTGAAGAACGGCTGTGTAAATGAAGACAAAAGAACGTTCTAAGAAAGTCAGATATAAAGTTACAAAATGTATAGTTTAGAAAAGGGGTACAAAAACTATATCAGAATGTGTTTTAATTCCCATTTTAACACTGGTGGCTGATAAAATAAAAATTTTCTATTAAAACAGTGCCTGCAAATGGATTAAAGGTATATCAGTCAGTTATTCAATAGTTCTCTGTAACAATGCCTTTATAAAAGGGTGGAAGTAAAGAAACTGTTACTGAACAGAGGTTGTCCTCACTGAGTGGATGTTCCAGCACAGTGACTTTAAAGAAACACACTGTTAAACTTGTAAGTTGGTTCTAGAACAAGGGAAGTCAGATGTAGTGGCTCAGTCATCCTGTTCATCAAACCTGCACCTGTACTGACTCATTTTAGTTAATGAACTGAAATGTGAAAGAAAAGGACATGGTTAGGTGTCATTTACATTTGTCCAAATTCTATAAATCATGTTTTGCCCTCTTCATTCTCCTCCAAAATTCAACACACCAATATGTCTATTTGTACTTTAGTATACAATAATTGAACCTACAGTGTCCTACATGAGACACTCAAGACACTCACAGTTCCCACTTCTGTATTTATCCTCTTATTTTCTCCTCACTATAGGTGTGCATTAAAGATGAAAACAAGCAAATACACGGGTTCTAAGTGCTTGAGATTAAGGAGCACATTCTGATGGATAATGATTGCACTGCAAATCGACATTCAATTTTTTTTAAGATTAATGGCTTTTAAAAATGTCAGTAGGTTGGAAGACATTTTAACTTTGGAAAAATCTTGTCCTTGCACATGAAGCATGACAACAGATACATAACACATATAAAGTCTTTTGTGATACCCTGTACTTGAAAAAGAAAATGAATGAATACATTATAAAAACATCACAAGTTTTTTGGCCAAAACAGACTTTGTATTACAAACGTCTGAGACCTTTAATAGGGTTGGGTTCAAATACACTAAGCTGGCATTCTGGCCAAAAATGCCTTATTTCTGAGAATTGAATCAGGATTTTGTTGCAAGTCTGCTGGCAGAATATGAATTAGTGAAACTGAAAAGACTGCCCAATCATCTAACAGTTGCCCTAGGGGTATTATAGAGCTAAGCACAGAGATCTGCCAAAAAGGCATCATTGTTTTAAAGCAAATCAAAAACCCTAGCAACATCATCACAAGAGATGTGTCTATGATATACTTAGAAAAGTTACCAGGGTCAGTTCAACAATGTTAAATCTCAGGATTTTGTTCAGTTTATTACAAGTCTTGCTATTTTATAGTACCTTGGTGCTTGGTGGATTCCTCCCCACAATGGTGCTGCCTGTGATTTTTTGATTACATTTGTTCTGCACTTTTGTTTGTCACAGCCTGTTTAGTTATCATCATTTTGTGGAAGACAAGCAGAGGAATTTGTGCAAAAAACTTTTGCCTTTTTTCCCCCCAGCAGTCATCTTTCACATGGAGTGAAGAGTTGGGCAGTTCTTAACTACACAGAGCAATACAACACTACCATGGAATATGAAATCAATCAAACAATACATTTCACATTAATGATTGGTTTAAGTGTTTTGTTTCATGAACACAGCCTCAGTTTGCTCAGCCCTGGGGTATTCTTCCCAAAAATTGTATATAGTAACCTCTTGTCACTAGTACCATCAAATTTATTGTTTAAACTGAATAACCACTTATGGAAAACCATCAAACATGTACTGGAGAGGATTTACATAAAAATTAATAAAGATTAATGGCACTCAGGAAGGTTCAAGAAACTCCTGGGCACAACAGGCGTGTGGAGCCGATCCGCACTGTCATACCACCATACCAGAGAGACAGATGATAACTGAAACTGTGAGGCAGTCAACGTTCTGGACAGGAAACCCTTAGCAACACCAAGAGGTCATCACCTGGGGATGAATTCAGCAAAAGTAATAATTCCTCAGGCCACTACATTACCTCCCAACAATAGTTAAGGTTCCCCCATGTTATGATTTGCATTTATTTTCTTTGACATATTAGCATTGCAAATTTAATTGTGTTTTCACTTTATTAGGATGTTTTGGGTTGCAGAATTCACTTCTGTTATAATTTCTTCCAACATATTTTGTTTTTAGGTAGTTCAAATTATTTTACGTTTTACTGTGATGTTTTTATGTTAGCGTGGCGTATTTGGCTTAACTTCATAAAAGTCTACTTGTACAGTTTCAAATTTATCTGAGATTAAATTAATCCTTTATGATTTACATGCTTTATTTTGAGAAATTTTTGGGAGTGACTTTGACTGTGAACTTATAGTTGGATTTCTGAATTAGAATTTCTAGTTGCCATTTCTCTTTCTGATCTCTGGTTTTGACAATTTGTTCATTTCCTGACATCATCTTTTCTCCCAGCCTTCTCTCGTAAAATTTTCTAACCTCTCATTTAGCATGTTTACAGTATATGCACTTCAATAACACAATATTCACAAAAAAAATTTTTCTAAAATGCCTTTGAGCAAACTAGTCAACTGAGGTTGATTTCATGTTGAATAATATGATTATTTCACCATGTTAACCCTTAATTGGGTTATTGTTAAGGATTCTGCAGTTTGCCCATGTCAGATGCACTCTGTTAGTCTGCGCATGTATTTGCTTTGCACACATTTTCCAGTAGCCATGGATAGCAGCATCCGCAAAATACATTCCAGAGGCAAAAGTTTGGGAGATTGCTTTACTCCTTCTCCTGTTAGTCAAGTAAGTAAGACTGAGCCATAGGCAATCTGGTAACAGAAACCTATAAATTAAGTGTCAATTTGACTAAACATATTTATAAAACACAGAAAAATTACCACAGGAGTCATGTAGGGGTGGGCGGTATGACCAAAATTCTATATCACAGTATTTTTCTAAATTATCCCGGTTTCACGGTATTCGACGGTATTTTTTTACCCATTGGATGTTAACCACATTTTCCACTGCAATTACTGGTTAAGAATAACCTATTCCACTGTCAAGAGTATTGTACATTGTACAAAAAAACATTTTAATGTGCACACAAGTATTAATACAGTTTTGCATTGCCCCATAAAGTGATAGTTTTCAAGGGGGTGGCACTAATGCAGAAGGTATCACATTGCATGACAGATGCAGTCAAAATATAGAAACTTTTTATTGAACAAATTTTGCAAAAACAAACTATAATTTTGACAACATATTTTCAACCATACAAAGAGGCATTTAGACTTAGTAAAATATCCAGAAGTGCTTGTCAAAAATTGTATTGCACCGAATATGTCTTAGAAAGGGAATAAATAGTAAATATTTTTTGTAAACCAACTACACTTTCTGTTAATATTAACAACCTCTGTCCACTGACACGTTAAAGTGACTTTTTAAATAACTTTATCATCATTAAACTGCATAATATTTAAACTAATAAATAATAACAATAAGATAAATAATAGTATTATTACTGATAGTTGCACTATTACTTCAAGACTTCAAGCCCAGGTGCATTACACAGTATTCACCAAATTAAAATAAAATAAAACAAGTACAACTTGGTGATGACATCTTTACCAACTGAACCATCATTTAGGCAAACTGCATTAATATGGACCTAGCTTCAAGCTAAGCTATACTGGGAAGAAAAAAACAAACTATATGTCGAGAACAAAGTCAACATTTCCAATTTATTCTCGCCATTTATGTTGAGATTAAAGTCGATATTTCCACTTTATTCTTATAGTTTACTTCACCTCGACCCAGTGGTTAATCACTACGCTTCTTAAACTGACTTCCACCACACTAAGAGAAGACAGCAATCACCATACAGAATCAATTCACTAAATGATATTCCTGCTTTCTGAAAATTTAGAATGCTAAGATAAATACTTGATATCATTTTCATGATGAAATGCATTAAAGCAGGTATTACACATGCACGGTAGTGAGGCGGTAGTGCTGCTCCCTCGCAGTAAGGGGTCCCCAGGTGTATGTTCAGTGTAGAGAACTTTATAGCAGGTGTGACGAGGCTCCAAAAAACTGGATGTATGAATAGCTATCGCACAGGGTTAACTTGAATATTGTGCAAATGTTGGGTTTCTGATCTGCTGGTCGGAGACACAAACACAGAATTCAATGCATGTTCTTCTGAGCGGGCTATCTTTATTGCATGCATGCTGTCTCTATCTGACGTACCAAAACCCCAGTTACTTTTTCCTTCCTTCCTTTTTCTTGCACCACATAACCAATCACCACACGATAAACGTCTTTGTGAAATTAAAACTAGTTATAAACTTAGCCCACGGAGTGTTCAGAACTTTAAAAATATCTTTGTTATACATGTTTAATTATGCCATCCATTCAGAGTTGCACCCATCTCTGAACGAGTCGCCAGCACATCGCAGAATGAATACAAGCAAAATATACACTAGCAGGGTCAATATAGCACAACAAAACCCCACATCCTACATGACTTTGAAAGGAAACTGAAGCACGCCGAGTAAACCCACCAGAAAAACATGCAAATGCAAGGCAGGCACGCCGCTGTGCCCCCATATGATTAATGCATGCTTTAATGCATTTCATCATGAAAATTATATTAAGTACTAGCAGAATACCCGCGCTTCGCAGCGGAGAAGTAGTGTGTTAAAGAAGTTATGAAAAAGAAAAGGAAAAATTTTAAAAATAACGTAACATGATTGTTAATGTAATTGTTTTGTCTTTGATATGAGTGTTGCTGTCATATCTATATATATATCTCTCTATATATCTCTCTCTCTCTCTCTATATATATATATATATATATATATATATATATATATATATATATATATATATATATATATCAACATATATATATATATATATATATATATATATATATAGAGCAAAATACCCTTGGCAGCGAGAAGTAAAAAGAAAAGGAAACATTTTAATAATAATGTAACATGATTGACAATGTAATTGTATTGTCATTGTCATGAGCGTTGCTGGCATGTATATATATATACATTATATATATATACATGTGTACATATATACACACACACACACACACATATACTATGGGGTGCCAAACAGGCAAATAAATTGATTTTGTGAATATATAAAGTCAGCGTCAGAATATATAAAGTCAAAACTTGAATATATAAAGTCAAAACTTGAATATATAAAGTCAGCGTCGGAATTTATAAAGTCATTCTTGAATAATAAAGTGAAAGTCAAAATCTATTGATTGAAACGACTCTGAACTGAACTAAGTTAACAAAAACGTATTCAGAAAAATAAATTAAAAAACACTGTTCGGTTAATGTTTTGAAAATGATGCATGTGCCCTGCCCAGGATTGGTTCCTGCCTTGTGCCCAGTGTTGGCTGGGGTTGTCTCCAGCAGACCCCCGTGACCCTGTGGTCGGATTCAACGTGTTGGGAAATGGATGGATATTCCACCGCTGACTTGGTATATTCCGACGCTGACTTTATATATTTAAGTTTTGACTTTATATATTCCAGCGCTTACTTTATATATTTCGAAATATTCCAACGCTGACTTTATATATTCAAGTTTTGACTTTATATATTCAGAAACAAGTATTGACTTTATATATACCGACGCTGACTTTATATATTAAAGTTTTGACTTTATTTATTCCGACAGTGACTTTATATAATCAAGTTTTGACTTTATATATTTGCGAATGACTTTATATATACAAGTTTTACCTTTATATAGTTAAATGTAGTCATCATTCCATAACTTTTTCTTTACCATAGAAATTTAAAGACTAAATTCAACTTCCATTCCTAACAAAGATATTTCTGGCGAGTAAATAGAAGCTACTTATATCCAAATTCGAGCTATTGAGCTGTCGCCTGCTTGCCTGAATAAATCACCCTCGCTTCACTCTTACTTTTTTACCGTTCAATTAATCATGGCTAGTGGCGGAAAAATTATAAAATAGAAGGAGGATTACACCGAGTATGGCTTTACCAAAACAATTATTGATGGCGAATCGATTATGCATAAAGCTTCAATTGGTGATCTGTTTTTCTGTGTTAACCTCATATTTTTTCATACTTCTTCTCAAACCAAGGGGGTACGAGGGTAAAATGAATCAGGAAGCGATGATCAATGTAATCGATGTACCAGGAAATCATGCATTGACAGAAGTTCCCCTTTGCTTGTGATTAAAGGAGTGATTTTTTAACGCGTTATGGAGCACATGCATCGAAGCTTCCCAGCTGTGCTTGTGCTAAGAAAAGGAAACATTTTAAAAATAACACGATTGTCAATGTAACCTTTTGTAAGTAGTGCCTGGAGGATTCAGTGTGGAGAAACTCTAGACACAGCGTGTGTATTAACTTGTGGATTTTTCTGTGAGTATTTGGTGGCAGCGTAACAAAGTCGTAACACTGCGTTAGCTGCAGAGCGCAGCTCAGAGCGAAATGAGGTGAATGGGAGGGGAGATGATGACGTGACTCCCCCACCCGCCTTAACTGTCAATCCCCCACAAACACAGTCTCTCGGAATTTGCATAAGCACAGCCCCTCACCTGCAATTTTTACTTAGTTACAAAGTGATCAAAACTCTCGTTTATATCCTGCGTCCTCTCATTAAACTTGTATCCCGCATTACCCGTGGGCATGACAAAACACCAGCGGCAGCCTGTCTATTAACTTAATTTAAACTTTAGGTTTACACCGTGCTTTGTTTCCGAAGTAGCAGCACTCATGAATATGGTTGTATATGTCACTCGCTCGCTTCTTATTGTTTCGCTGCCTTCTGAATTATATAATGCATGTTTTCTTCAGTGCTTTTTGGAGCTCTTACTGGTTTTCTACGCACTGCATTGACAGTCAGTTCACGTGATTACGTGGGAGGCGTGATGATGTCACACAAAACTCCGCCCCCCACGGCTTTCGAGCTCAACTCCATTACAGTATATGGAGAAAAATAGCTTCTAGTTATGACCAATACGCGTAGAATTTCGAAATGAAACCTGCCCAACTTTTGTAAATAAGCACTTAGGAATGAGCCTGCTAAATTTCAGCCTTCTACCTACACGAGAAGTTGGAGAATTAGTGATGAGTCAGTGAGTGAGTGAGTCAGTCAGTGAGGGCTTTGACTTTTATTAGTATAGATTTATCTTAGCATTCTAAATGTTCAGAGAGCAGGAAGATCATGAAGTGAATGTATTCTGTGCGGCGATCGTTGCCGGCGCCTCCTCTTAGTGCAAGAAGAAGTCAGTTTAAGAATCACTTAACACAAAGCATTTAATGTGCTATATTACTTATGACAGGGTTTGAGAAAATTTTAGTAAATTAAATATTCATTTTACGATAAAGTTTAGTTTACGATGGTCTACTTTAATGACAAATTACGAGAATAAAGTCAACATGTCGTCACACTATTACACAGTACCCAGGTACATTACACTGTATTGGAAACAAATAAAACAAGTACAACTTGGCTTGCAGTATTATCCAGTAGTATAGAAACAGTATTTACACATCTGAACTTTTAAAACTAAAGTTATCGCCAGGCAACGGATGCGACTCCTTTTTTTCGGCAAAAGTTCTTCTGTTCATCATGTTCAACTTTACTTTTAGTTCAGTTTCGAAATGCTCTCTGTCCATTTTCAACCGCGCGGCATACCTATGCTACCGTCCACTATTTGGTGGTGTAGCAGTGAAAAAGAGCCCTAGTGCAACAAATCTCTGTTTGGTGGTGTAGCAGAGAAAAAGGTCCCCACTTGAACAGTTTCCCGCTGCGCCACGTTCCGAACGTTGTTTAGGCAATTTAAACTGGTGTTGCGGTATAAGAAAAATCCATATCATAAAAAAAAATAAAAAACTGTTTTCGGTATGAACCGGTATACCGCCCAGCACTAGAGTCATGCTTATTTTGATGACATTTAACTCTTTTTTGAGCAGTTTAATGACGCTGGAGTGTTTGGTCAAAGGAGATCTCCAGAAGATTACTTGCCCATGTACAGTGGGATGCAAAAGTTTGGGCAACCTTGTTAATAGTCATTATTTTCCTGTATAAATCGTTGGTGGTTACGATAAAAAATGTCAGTTAAATATATCATATAGGAGACACACACAGTGATATTTGAGAAGTGAAATAAAGTTTATTGGATTTACAGAAAGTGTGCAATAATTGTTCAAACAAAATCAGGCAGGTGCATAAATTTGGGCACCACAAAAAAGAAATGAAATCAATATTTAGTAGATCCGCCTTTTGCAGAAATTACAGCCTCTAAACACTTCCTGTAGGTTCCAATGAGAGTCTGGATTGAGGTTGAAGGTATTTTGGACCATTCCTCTTTACAAAACATCTCTAGTTCATTCAGGTTTGATGGCTTCCGAGCATGGACAGCTCTTTTTAACTCACACCACAGATTTTCAATTACATTCAGGTCTGGGGAATGAGATGGCCATTCCAGAACGTTGTACTTGTTCCTCTGCATGAATGCCTTAGTGAATTTTGAGCAGTGTTTCAGTTCGTTGTCTTGTTGAAAGATCCAGCCCTGGCGCAGCTTCAGCTTTGTTACTGATTCCTGGACATTGGTCTCCAGAATCTGCTGATACTGAGTGGAATCCATGAGTTCCTCAACTTTGACAAGATTCCCAGTCCCTGCACTGGCCACACAGCCCCACAGCATGATGGAACCACCACCATATTTTACTGTAGGTAGCAGGTGTTTTTCTTGGAATGCTGTGTTCTTTTTCCTCCATGCATAATGCCCCTTGTTATGCCCAAATAACTCAATTTTAGTTTCATCAGTCCACAGCACCTTATTCCAAAATGAAGCTGGCATGTCCAAATCTGCTTGAGCATACCTCAAGCGGCTCTGTTTGTGCTGAGAGCGGAGAAAAGGCTTCCTCTGCATCACTCTCGCATACAGCATCTCCTTGTGTAAAGTGTGCTGAATGGTTGAACGATGCCCAGTGACTCCATCTGCTGCAAGATGATGTTGTAGGTCTTTGGTGCTGGTCTGTGGGTTGACTCTGACTGATCTCACCATTCGTCGCTTCTGTCTATCCGAAATCTTTCTTGGTCTGCCACTTCGAGCCTTAACTTGAATTGAGCCTGTGGTCTTCCATTTCCTCAATATATTCCTAACTGTGGAAACAGACAGCTTAAATCTCTGGGACAGCTTTCTGTATCCTTCCCCTAAACCATGATGGTGAACAATCTTTGTCTTCGGGTCATTTGAGAGTTGTTTTGTGACCCCCATGTTGCTACTCTTCAGAGAAAATTAAAGGAGGAGGGAAACTTACAATTGACCCCCTTAAATACACTTTCTCATTACAGGATTCACCTGTGTATGTAGGTCAGGGGTCACTGAGCTTACCAAGCCAATTTAAGTTCAAATAATTAGTTCTAAAAGTTTTGGAATCAATAAAATGACAACGGTGCCCAAATTTATGCACCTGCCTGATTTGGTTTGAACAATTATTGCATACTTTCTGTAAATCCAATAAACTTAATTTCACTTCTCAAATATCACTGTGTGTGTCTCCTATATGATATATTTAAATGACTTTTTTTATCATAACAACCAACAATTTATACAGGAAAATAATGATTATTAACAAGGTTGCCCAAACTTTTGCATCCCACTGTAAATACAGATTTTTAAGAAACCAGGTTTCTGTCTTAACCAGGTATTCACCTTAACCTGATTATGTAACTGCATGTAAATTCACTGAGTTAATTCAGTACAGTTGTACGCTGATCCTTTCATTTTACTTTTGTTTATTTATGTACAACAGATTAACATTTTTTGAGACTGCATTGGCCTGGTGTCTTTTTTGGTTCAGGGATTAGTCCACCGTATACCATTTTGCCACACTACATACTGAAAACAGTACACCTGCTTTAATATTCCTTTTTTAAATTCACACATTTATCCACTTTCTAGAGCTCATCCCCAGATATTTCAGATAGTCTATTACAGCCACATTTACTCATACTAGGGTAAGTTACCAGTGAAAATCATAAAAAAACTGTAAAGATTCCAGAGTACCATGTAACAATTAAAAAGATACAGTAATAGGTAGAAAGTCAACACACACACAGAGTTATGACTAAGGCATTAACACAGATCCTGGAAATTGTGTGTGATAACCACCTTACCATCCATGATGCTTTTAAATTTGTCAATAACTTAAATAACCAATTACCAATTGTTCTTTTCATTTAATAATTTTTGTAATATATGCACACTATAAACAGAGCAATAGAAGTACTTTTCTCTGAACATAAGAATGCTTCAGCAGCTAAGTGTTTTAATCCTACTATACAAGGAAAGATACATTCACACATACTGTCCAGATTACAGATCCCTAGGGTAGAGTCAAACAGGGCTGGGGCTGGCAGATTTTGTGCAAATAGCTAAAATGACTGTGCTGTCTAGAAATGGATCCTATCAATACCGGCAATGGTTGTCAAGGTACACAGCAGGAATGCAAATGGAGTTTGTTGCCTTAGCAACCTGGCCAACTAAAGTTGTCCCCCCAAGAGAGAGCCTTTCTTGTTCCAGCTGTGTGCAGATGACAACGAGCTCTTGCTGGCAGGAAAAGTGAGAAACTTGAAGTTTCACACTGTGCTCTCAATTACCAACACTAAGTGAGCGAAAGTCCCAAATTACCAATTCCAGACAAAAATCTTTTGTTAAAAGAATGTAATGGTATGCAAGTAACCTTGCATAAAAAACTAATTACATACAAATAAATCCATATAACCATTTTATAACTTGTAGAATGGTAGGGCAAAGCCTATGAAATGGTAGCATCAGGCATATAAAAGGAACCTTCGCTGTATATCAGGCCCTTCAACACCTGTTCTCCCTTTTCCCGAATTTGCAGAAGATTCCAGCTGTGGAAAACATCCTGTGTGGCCCCAGTACCAAAGAAAGGTCATTCCAGTGATACCAAGGACCTCAGACCAGTTGCTCTTACTTAATACATCATGAAGACCTTTGGGAGGCCAGTCCTAAAACAGGTACAACCCCTGGTTTCAGAACATCTGGATCCTCTGCACTTTGCCTATCAGACACATATAAGTGTGGAAGATGCACTCATCTACATGCTCCACAGAGCTTTCTCCTACTTAGGCAAAGCCAGCACCTAAGTCAGGATAATGTTCTTTGACTTTTTCAGTGCTTTTAGCACAATTGTGCCTCACTGACTGGATGAAAAGCTCAGGGCTTTGAATCTTGATGTCCCCACAATCTCCTGGATCATGGAATACCTAACTAACAGACAGCAGTTTGTTAGGCTGAGGGACTGTGTGTTAGAAATGTTGGTGTGTAATCATGGACCACCTCAGGGAACTGTCACATCTCCCTTCCTGTTCCCCCTCTACGCAACAGATTTCTAGCACAATACCAGTGCTTGCCGTCCACAGAAATTTTCAGATGATGTGTCTATCATCTGATAACAGAGATGAGTCAGAGTACAGGAAGGTTATGGGAGACTTTGTCTTATGTTACTGGGACAACAACTTACAACTCAACATCAGCAAGACTGGTGGACTTCAGGCATGCCAAGGAGCCTCTGAGACCTGTCAACATCCAGGGGGAAGATGTGGAAGTAGTGCAGAGCAACAAATACCTAGGGGTCCATATAAACAACAAACAGGACTGGTCTGATAACACAGTGGCTCTGTAAACGAAGTTTACTGATATTCTATCAGTCCATAGTAGCCAGTGTGGTGTTTGATCCTGTGGTCTCTTGGGGAAGCAACTTGAGCTCAAAAGAAGCAGAATACCTGAATAAATAAATCAGGAAAGACTGCTCCATCACAGGGATATCCCGGGGTTCACTGGAAGCTGTTGTTGAAATAGTGTGGTGGCAAAATTGGATACCATAATGAAAAATACCCTCCATAAACTGCAGGTGGTGCTTTCTTGGAGCACTTTTAGCCATAGGCTCATTCCACCATGGTGCGCTAAGAAGCACATCTGTGTGAAACTTTGCTGCCCACTGCCATCAAGCAACTCAATGCAGTATAATATACATTACTCTATATATTTATTTATTTTTATTTACATATTGACTGATTGATTGGCCATATTGTTTGTCCTGTGAGTCTGTACTTTTCTTTTTATGCTTCTACTGCTGTATGCATTAGAGTTTCTCCTTGGGATTAATAAAGTTTATCTAATATAATATAATCTATTGTGACATTGCATCCTTTTTCTGACAGCCAGTAGTAACATGCTGCCTGATGGAGATGGTGTCCATGTGAAGGCTTTACAGGTACAGCAAGTTCAGCTGCAATCCCAGTGCCTTTTTTCCCCCAATTCTATCATGGTACATAAAACATGCAACATCAAACAGACAAGCCTCTTTTTTATTTGTGAGGTCCAAAACACCTGCATTCCTAATTCCTTGAGTCTGCATTATAATCATTGTACTTACAAAAGAGCACTCATTGGTTGTCAGCTCTCACATGCATAGAAGCCTGCCCCTACAAATTAAGATTGATTATGTTGGGGCGAGTTGTTGACTTGATGGACGGAGTCACTGGGTATGCCACACTAAGAATCTGGGTGCTACGGGAGCATGCCAAGACTGCCCCATCTTGCTAAAATTATGTAAATCAAGCCTATGACTAGAAATCTCTGGAAATGTTGCATAATGGGCATTGGCCTTAACCTGCATGTCTTTATAATGTAGGGAAAACTGCAGTAGCCAAGAAAACAAAACAAAACAAAACAGAAACAAAGGGAGTACTTGCAACAAATGGTGCCTGGACCAGGTTTTGAGCCAGGACTCTTGAAGGGGAAGAAGCTAAGGCCCTACAGAAGCTACTGCACCACCATGCTGCCTGTTTACAAACAAGAGTTTACCTAAATTACTAACAAAGGAAGATCCCAGTCAATTAGTGAAGATGATGTCTGGACATACAGTGAAATCTAATTTAGTAAGCAAAAATGTAAGATGTGAAAATCTTTGTAAAGGGTCAGAAAACTAGGGTACCTGAAGAAAACCTTATATAAACCTGTAGAAAATGTGCAGATAACACACAAACAGTGACCAGGCTGGGATTTGAATTCTGAAGGCACCAACACAACGTTAAAAACAAAAGACGATACAAAATTAATTATTTTGAGACAGCCATTTCTTTTTAGACAGCAAGAAAAAAGATAGTTCAATTTATTCTGTTTTTTGAAGGAACCAAATCAGAAGATGCAGTATGAACTGAGAGAGAGAGAGTTTTGCACTGCAGAGTTATCTGTTTTTGTTAGAAAAATAACTTGTAACTTCCATCTAAAAGTTTCACAAGCAAAGGCATATCCCCTGCATGTGCAAGGGGTGAAAAGAAGGCAAGCCATAATCATGTACAATCTCCCATAATGAACCACTTAATTATAATTGTATTTCATGATCTATATCATAATTCTTTTCATAGCAGATGTGTATGAAACCACTAAAAGGCTAGTAGGTACACAACATGTCAGCCAATAAATCAAACGCTTTTTTTGGTTGGCTCCCTATCAAAAGCCCTCACCCTGCCCTTTTATGGTCTGACACATGATGTTCCTGTTTCTGTGTTTTCAAAATACCTGTATATATTCTATTCAATTTCATTTACTACCACTACACCATACATTGTTCTTCTCTCTCTTGTTAAATTAATCTTAGCCTGAGTGAACCTATTAATTTTTTACACTTAAGATTTTTCCTTTAAAGATTTAACATTGTTGTTTCTTGTCCTAGTGTGTGGATATAAACACAGGAAACATCAGTTTCTGTATTACATCTTGCCTGAAGAAGGGGCCCGAGTTGCCTCGAAAGCTTGCATATTGTAATCTTTTTAGTTAGCCAATAAAAGGTGTCATTTTGCTTGGCTCTTCTCTACATTCATAATGGCTAACACGGTACAACACCCTAGTACAACTACCACTACACCTTACAGTAAAATTAAATGTATTTGCTCATTGTGCTGTAAGGTATTAACAATTAGCTTAACATATTGGTTATATAATTTAAATTCAACAAAGAGGAATTCAGTTTTAAATACATACCTTGTCATTTGGTTGCTACTGTCACATAAGTAACTTGTTGACTCTTACCCCTAAGCCATATTCCCCAGCTTTTATTATAATACAGTAGATTTGTGAATGTAATATATTCTTTAGTGTTATTTCAAGTGGGAAAGGCTAATCTCTCACTTCTGTCACGTCTCTCCTGAAGTCAAACTTTATCATACAGCAGTAGATTAAAAAAAAAAAAACATTAACAGTTCAATGAATAATGTACAAAAATAAAACTTTCCATGGATTTAATTAGGCACATTACTATATTTAATTTAAACATAAAAGTAACATTAGTTTTCTTTTAATGCAATGAATATTTTGAATGAGTAAACAAGCTGCTCAACACATCTGAGGGATGACATTCAATCCATAAAACTGAATGTTTTGAATTGGAAGGCTGAGCACAATTGCTGCTGTTTCTTGAGAATACCTTGAGTTATAGATTCTGATGAAAGTTTTAATAAGGACCTCTCTTATAGTAAAATAAAAGCAAAATGTTTTAATGATTTGGTAAGCATTTAAAAACATTTTACATTTTTATTTTGATTTCAGAATTTGCTGAAACCTGTTTCTGCAACAGAGTGGTACAGTGGGTAGTGTTACCTCGAATTAATCAGTTATTCTAGGTACAAATCTGGCAACCAGTTTTTGTCTATGTAGAATATGCACAATCTCTCTGTTTCTGCATGGACTTTCCTTTGGGTACACAGCAAAAAAATTAAATATAAGCAAGAGAAACACCATTATATCTTGTTTTACATATTGTAAGATTTATGTTTTAAGATTATTTAGCATATTTAAATTTTTATGTACAATATTGGCAGATTTTATTGCTAAAAAAATATTTTTATAATTAAGTTTGAATCTTGCACTTTTGTCGCTGTGTGATATTTGTATGTTTTCCCTGTTTCAGTGTCTGTTTTCACTCATATGTTGAAAGCTATGAGTGTTAGGTTAAATGATGATCCTAAATTTATCTAGTGTTTGTGTTTATGTGTGAACGGGTCCTATGACAGCTTATCTGTCACCCATTCATGTCTGTGATGTAAATATGTTATTTTCTCAATAGTTGATCTATGATACATATAAAAATTAACTATGCTAAAAATGATTATAAGAGAAGGAAAATAACTTAATTCATATTTTTGATTCTTTAGCAGCTTTGCGACTGTACAATGGAGTAATTAAAGTGACTGATGACAACCCCTAAATTATCCTAATGTATTTACCATATACCTAATTATGATCCAGCTTATTCACTTTTTTATTTTTGCTTTGTAAAAAGACTGATGGTGGGTATGGCTGTGCAAGGCACAATAAAAAAAGACTGATTCATAAATGTATTAATAGTCTGACAATGCACAGAAACGTATACCTAAGTCTAATGAAAACTGTATACCTCTTAATTGATTATAAAGTAATTTAGTTTTCTTTTGGGTATTTCCATCTCCAGACACTACATTTTACATAAATGTGAAGATGTACATGCTTCTTTTTGTATATACCCTGATCCCTTTAAATTCTAGCAAATGCACAAAACTGGCAGACATTCTGTATTCTGACCACAGCATATCTGCAATTACACGGGCAAAAAATAGGGAAGTGCTCCTCCTCTGTCCCTGGGACACAAAACAGCCTTTGATGACGCACGGCATCAAGCAACAACAACCCAAGCATGTGGCAGGTCTGGGCTGCTGCAGTCCCATTGGCTTCGGTCCTGACAAATACAGATGTGTAGAAGAGGAGGTGGAATTTACTCAGGCATACAGGTAGTGAGACAGTTTTCTATAAGTCCTTCAAATGACTTCTTGTTAATGCCACTGCTTCACCATTTTCAACAGTCTATTTCTGGATACAAACACACAATATAAACACACACTAGCATATATGAATGATTTTTAGTTGAACAGCCACATATACTACTACAAACAGAATCACAAGTATGGATATCTGCATATATAATGATTCAAAAAATACATCTGCATTTAAACAGAGTCAGCTGTGAGCACACACATACAGGATTGCATATATCCACAGAGTTGTACAAATTCTAGCAATGTGCTAAATGAGTGTGCAAACAAATGAAAATGTGCTTGGCAGCAAACAAAAGTAAACACGAGTAAACAGAAAACACAGCAACACATAAAGAACTAGCACATTTTCACATCCACTTTCCTCTTGGGGATTTATAAAGTATATAAAAAAAATCTAAATAAAAAATATATACAGTATACAATACTATACACAATAACTTATACATTCACATATATTCGTCCTTAAAAACCTCAGATTTAACTTGTAATTAATCATCCATGCATGTACATAACTAAATATGGACATGAATATACACACCTTTCCTTCTGAAAGAGGCAAGTTTAATCATTTACAGCCAAGTGTGTATATATGATAATATAAGAATACAGTGGACACAAGAATTAGTAGGCCTGATGCGATATAATTTCTACTGAAAAAAATCTGCAGGGGGGGCTGAAGTATAGCAGTATTTGATGCAAGACAGAAACCAACCCTGGATGGGATGCCATCTTATGACAGGTAATAATGATTCATGACTGACACTCACATGGGGCCAGTTTAGAAAAGCATTAGAATGAGGAAGGCTAACTGGAATATCCAGAAAAATATCATCCAGATGCATGTACTGTACAAAGGACAAACTGCATACAGACAGGTAATCAGCTCTAAAATTTGAACACTACACAATCAGCCCATGTGACAGCAATTCTGGCCAATAAATAACCTTTCTGACAAGCCTTGAATTGCCTATAGAAAAATTTTAACTGACAACAAGAAACAACATTGAAATAAAAAGAGTTTGACACATCCTATTAGCTGACTGAATGCAATTAGCTCCTGCTTAGACATTACCACTAGACACAGCAATAGATTGTTGATGTTGCAATGGGATGTTTTTAGCCATTGGTCCCTGGTTTACTAGTTTAAGTCAGTGCACTCTACTAAATTACTGGATATTTTGGCCAGACACCTTGCTCGTCAGCCAGAAAGATGAGACTTGGTCACACGGTGAACATCTAGCGTGACAGTGACTCTAATCACACTTCAAAATCTACAGAGAAATGTAGAACTAAAAATAAAATAAACATCTTCCAAAGGCAAATTCAGTCTCTAGTTTGACGAACTGTGGTTTAAATTAAAGAGGGAGTCCAAATGCATAGAATAAAGGATAGAAAGAATCTGGGCTATTTCTTCAAGATCTGATTCAATATGTTGCATATATATTAAAAATTACAGGAACAGTTTTGATTTTTCTTTTATCACTGCAAGAAGAGGTTCAACTAGGTTTTCAGACTGAAGTAAATCCTATTTTCAAACCTATGTTTTTAACGGAAAAAAGATTGTTACTAATTTTAAAGTATTCAATCTGAAATAATCATATTAAAATACAAGTCTTCTGTGTTAAATTAATGGAAAAAGTAAATTAATGGAAGGAATTATAATGGAAAAGATTGAGCAACACATGGCATGAACATGAGTTTCATGGACAGAATTAGTATAGTGAATCAAGACTGTTACTTTAAAATGAGTTCATCAAGAACATAATACAGACATAAATACAGAAGCATGAACAGCCACTCTAACATGCACACACACATAAGAATATACTTAGTTGCACTATAATTTACCTCACGCTCACAGTTCACTGTTTTCCAAAATGTTTAAAACAATTAATATTTTAGATCACCTGCCAGAAATAAAAGAACAATGTTGCCATTATTGATATCACTGATATTTTATAGGATAACACTAATTTTTTGATGTCAAAGTTATTTCTTCACAATTGTGAAATATATTAATTTGTTCCACAAACTCGTCATTTTTAAATGAAGCTTTATTTACTAATGAAAACTAACCTTTTCTAGGGACTAAAAACTGTAGGCAATAAAGTACATTCCATACAAAGGTACTTTTAATTCATTTAAGTTGAATGGCAATGTCCTTCTAAACACAATGTTGTGAAATTTCTCTTTTATAATTTCCTAAATTACTACAATTTATTTTTACATATTTTCAAGACTTCAAACAAGAGAACTGTCTAGTGGGGTGCCCTTTAGATCAAGTGTTCTTAGCCCAAAGATTAAAGGGGGTCCATAAGCTTGGATGGGAAAAAATCAGCTCATTATCTTTATTTTCCTTAACCTTTAACTGAAATTTAGCATTTCCTTCACTTATGAATGTATGCAACAAATTACAATAGTATTAGCTATATCTGTGGTCACCAATAGAAATGACACAAATTTTCATATCACATTACAGATGATGCATTTCTCAAAAAAATTGCTTACTTTGAAATTACGGCAGTTATTAGACCCGCCGCTATATAGCAGTCCTGCTGTGTACAGACTATAGTGAAGTTGAGCATTCTCACTTTGGTTGACCAGTGATTGTGTTACATTCAAGCATTTCCCTATTTACAATTGATTGTTAATAAATAAGTGGAAGGAAATTAGTTGTTTTCAATGTCTGTTAAAGTTTTACAAAACCAGTCAGTTTCTTAACTTTTTGTAAGTTGGCCACTTTTAACACAAATAGACATGGTGGCTACGAATGTAAACCAGGCACACATCTAACAGTTCAGATAGCTGTTGAAGTGTGCTATTTAACCTTTTCGATGTTACATGTATGGAAACTATGAAGGCTGTCGACGTTTTCAAAATGGTAAAGTTTTGTTTTTTTTTTTTCTTCAAACAAAATTTTGACTGGAAAGAATATTTGCACTGATGGAACTCCTGTGATGCTTGGTAATACACCTGGTTTTGCTACTTTAGTGAAAAAAGAAGCTCCTCAAGTTTTGTCACTCATTTCTTTTTACATAGACATGCACTAGTAACAAAGACTCTCCTAACAAATTCTCTTTAAACCAGAGAAGTGCACTGGCTTTCAAGTGGACAAGTCTTGAAGCACTTGCTCGAACTAAGGGCAGAAGTTTCACTTTTTCTGGAAGAAAGAGAGAACCCACTCTTGGAACAGTTTGAAAGAAATGATTTTATCCATGGGTTGGCTTACCTGGCAGATATTTTTCACCATATGAATGAGATAAATCTTTCCATTCAAGGCTGTGAAGTTACCAATACGGATGCAACTGAAAAAAATTCCTGGCTAAGTAACCAATATGGAAGAAGAGAGTAGAGGCTGACGTTCTTGCAAACATTCCAATGTTGAAGGAAGAACTTTACCAAAATGGAGTTGAAATCGAAAAAAATTCTCTGTCAATTTTTTCTGAAAAGGTATATCTGCGAAACACTTTGAAACATTACAGAACTCTTTTAAAAATTATATTTATTTTGATGGCATGAAAATGGAACCATGGATCCTCAAAGATGTTGACTTAACCAAAGATGAACTCATTGATCCAAGGACAAAAACTTACAATAGGAGTTTAATTCAAAAAATCTTGGAGAATTCTGATGTTCCCTTAAAGAAGCCTATCCTCTTGTAAAGTGAGCTATGGAAGCTTTGATTCCATTTGCAACAATATATCTTTGTGAACTGGGATTTTCATATGAAGCCAAAAAATTTAAATTGATTAGATGTCTAACATGACATGAGTGTTGCCCTGTCAAATACCATACCATAGTTTAATATTCTTATTCAAGATAAACAACAACAGTCTTTACACTGACATGTCTTTATAACTTTCCTACAAGGGGGGGTCGGGTGTGCCCACCCGGCCACCTATGGTGGCTCAAATCTTCCCCGATACCTCACTATTGGTCCAAGGGTATATTCCAACAAGGTCAAAATTCTGGACCTGAAATTTATTTATAGTTATAACAAATGATAAAACCATTGGAAATGGTAATCTATGCAAGATGAATGGTAATCTTCTTGCTGAAGTATTGCCAGTATCTAACTTAATATGAGGAAGGAATATGACTTCTCCTGCATGATCACCAGTTATGACTTTGTCAGCAAATGAATTTTGTAAGTGTGTGCCATTACATAAGCTTTATTTGATGCTAATACACAACTGAACTACTACTTTTCTTTGCGTAGTGGATGTATATATGGTATTTTGCTTGACATATGCATGTTAAATTGGTTGTATTGTCATGAGAGTATCATTGTTGTATTCTCCTAATGAAGACAAAAAAATGACATACAGACGTGTTATATGACATACAGTATTGAAGAAAAATGAGCATTGCATGAAAATGTCACATGAAAATGCTACATAAGTAGATATTTTAAATGTACTGTTATTTAATGTGTTAACAAAGAAGCATATATATTACTATATCATATATTTTTTCATTATGGATCTGTATTTCAATATACTGTAACTTGTTTCCTTGGTAATTTTAATTTTATGCATTTAAAAACATTATTTTTAGAAGGGGTCTGTGGCCTTTAGTTGACAGGTAAAGGGGTCCATGTAACAAAAAAATGATAAGAACCCCTGTTTTAGATAAATACCTTATTTGTTCCAAAGAGAAAGTAATCAGTTAATTAATTAATTACCTAATAACATATTATTTAAATTATTTCAACAGGTACTGTGTGAAAATGTCATTTCCCTCTTGTTAAACCAACCAAATTAAAATGATAATTAGAATCACTGACTGAACAGAGCCAGGCTTGATTACAAGCAGCTCTAATCATTTATAAACCTTACTTACTTTGACCCTCATCATTGGAGCCAAACATTCAACAAACCCATAATTGTATATACCTATCAGTCTGGAAAATGATTCAATGCAATTTCTAAGACTGTGAAACTTCAATTAACCACAGCAAAGGGCATAATCTCCAAATTAAAAACACTTAGAACAGTGGCGAATCTTCCTGGGAGTGGCTGCCTGACAAAATTACTCCCAAAGGCACAGTGTAAAATCATCCAGCAAGTGTAAAAGAATCCTAAAGAAACAGGCTTTTCTTGCTGTAGCAAAGGTCAGCAGAATTCATGACTTCACAGACAGAATGACACTAGGCAAAATAGGCAACTTAATGATTTAGTCGATGCCCTAATGCCAGTTAGAGTATTGATAAACTTTATAGATATGACAAACTTCTTATTTGCAATTGCAGCTTAAGTATCTTGAGTTGCCCTTGGCATGTGGATTGCATAACAAAGCCAACATACAAAAAAATGCAGTCCCACAGAAATTATTTATTTTGATCACAGTTAAAAAGAAGTTTAAAATTGCTGAAATAAAGATTGTTCCATTACTTCTGTTACTTCATTGCTCTAATCAGGATTAGCAGGGACTGAAAGTGGATGATAATTATTATGTGCTGGCATACTTTATATGACCAAATTACTTACAAATTTGAACACAGAGAGTTTAATTTAGTTGCCCATCTGCTGGGCTTCAGACAGCAAGTGAGTTGGCAAAGAGTTAATTTGGTACCATCATGACTTATCTTTCAAATATCTCACTATCATCCTGTAAGGCAGCTCATGGGGTTAAGGGTCCAGAGTAGTATGAAAGTGGATGATAATTATTATGTGCTGGCATACTTTATATGACCAAATTACTTACAAATTTGAACACAGAGAGTTTAATTTAGTTGCCCATCTGCTGGGCTTCAGACAGCAAGTGAGTTGGCAAAGAGTTAATTTGGTACCATCATGACTTATCTTTCAAATATCTCACTATCATCCTGTAAGGCAGCTCATGGGGTTAAGGGTCCAGAGTAGTATTACAATTATGACTTGACTTGCACATACCCATTTCTCTGCTCACAGTGTGAGAAGTGATAATCTGATGAATTTTGTAAGTGTAATGAAAGCAGTCCAGATCATCTTCAATGAACCCAGTGGCCATGTATATTATAAACCCTGATAACACATAAACATCAAGGCAAATAATACTAATTAACAAACTAAAGTGTGGTAGGTAAATTCAATGAGCAACAGCTGTCATTAAAAGTTTGAAATCCAGCACCAATGAGATGTGTAAATTACGATTCTAGAATGGTCCCTTTAGAGGCATGCAACCAATAATGGAGATCTGTAAGGTGGAAGAGGAGAGTTTAATTCTTATTAGGTCATGTATAACAATTCCCAAACTAGTCATGCTGGCTACACTTAATGCAGAAAGATAAAAAACATTTTAACCAAATACTATAAAGTTGCTGTTAATCTCTATCCCAGACTCTCTAAGTGGCCCTACACAAGTCACATTGACCTTGTTTCAAATATTACAAATGAAACCAACAGAATTATAGATTACCACTTGTAAAGTGCCCCACGGATTCCTACATTAACCTTGAGAATAATCTAGCAGTTTCCCAATTTATCTCAACAGTGCTGTTTTGTTGAACCATTTACTAACATTTTTTTCATGAATCTCACTCAATACAAGCCAGTTTTCTGATTAATGATAATATTTTTCTATCATATATTTTAAAGGCAATAATATCTCTCTATTATAAAAAAAAATCTTGGGTAGGTAGACTAGGGAGACAACATGTGATCTTCTCAGAAGACAATTTGAAGTCCCGAGAGAGACACTTTAACTTGCTCCCAGCTCTTAAAACAATGACAAGCGACCTGCAAAACACGCAGCACGCAGCAGATGATCCGACCACTTCTCCTTGCATGTGTTCAGCCACCCTAACCCCCCTCTTCAGAACGCGAGCAGCAGAGACACGAAGTGGCAAAAAGGGCAGCGGCTGGACAGGCTTTAAAATGATCGACCCCCTTCACAACACGAGCAGCTTTATATGTCCTGCGATTTAACCACACCCCAGGCCGGTAAAAAAGAACAAGTATTGTTTTTACAACGTCACGCGAGACAAGGCAGTGAGCCATAATTTAAAACAAGTCCACGGACATCTAACCTAGCAGTTGTTGGATTGCTTTTGGCAGACACGCATCATGTGCTCCCAGCTCTTACAGCAACGACATGCGACAACCAGAACAGGCAGCTCGCCAGCAGCAGAAAGACAGCAGATGATCCAACGGCATCTCCTTACCGCGCGTTCAATTGCCCACTCTTCACAACGCGAGCAGCGTTATACGTCCTGCGAGAAAGAGATGTAACCATGCCCGTGGCCAGAAATAAAGGACAAGTATTGTTTTTACAAAAGTTTTTAAAAAATAAAAGTGAAAATAATGCATATGTAACAATTCCCATGAAAATAACAATCTCTTTAAATTGTATATCCGGAAAACCAAACACGGGGGTGGGCGAGTAAAGCGAGCAGGCCCCTAGTATTTTTAGAAGTAGGAACACACTTACAAATGAGCACATTCCTGTTGCCCTGAGGACTTAATGAAATTCCCACATAAACAGGAGCAGCAGCAAAGCTCTGAATCAACAGCTTTAGATAAGGTCCTGAAATCCACAGTTCTATCTTTTAATTGTTTATATGAATATTATAACCAATTTTATAATGTGCTGTGTAATGTAGGCCTTCAGAGACGTGACCACACAAAGAATGGTTAATTATTATAGCAAATAATGCTACCATGTCACAATACCACGGGAGACAAATAAATGACCCAAAAAAACCCCAAAAAAAACCACACACAGGTATTAGCCATAAACCAATAAAATGCTAACTTCTTGCTTTCAAAACTTTGCTACTATAAAATACTGTAACCATCTGCTTCAGTCTTTCCATTTCATACTTGTAAATAATCTGTAAAGAAGCATTTTTATTGCACAGTTTTTCTGAATTAATTATTCGCCCAAAACAACAGGTCTGATATACAACTACACAAGTGTTCACTGGGATCAAACCCTTTTCTAGCTAGACTTCACTGGTTTCCTGTCTAATACAGAATTATCATCAAGTTAAATGACCAAGCTATACATTGCTGCACCTCAGAATAACTATTGTGATTTATTCTACATAAAATTACAACAAGCTAGAAATCTTCTACTTGATTCTACAATAGTACCCTTTAAACCTACTATGCAATCTGCACATATAGCCTTATGCCATGTAATTGACATTTTTTCCCTTTGGTATGTCTATGTGGTATCATCAATCATAACATTCAAACTTCATCTGAACATTCAGTTTTTTTTTTCTCTTGTGGTTTTACAACCAATTTTTTCTATTTAATTATTTTAAAAATGGATTGTTGTACATATGTAATGCTGACCTAGCAGTTCTTGTTATATTAACAGTACTAACAAGCTATTAACTATTCTGTACAATCTGAAAATTACTCTTATTTAAATTTAATATAATGACATTTGCAAATATTTATACATTCTGAATAATTTAAATATGACACATCACTTTAAAATACATTCTATACATTCCAGACCTGCCGCTTTCCACTGTAGATCTGTTTGTAATGCAAGACCAGCAACAAACTATTTGGTTTAATCTTTGTCCACACAAAAGGCTGCACCTACAAATTGTGAAATAATCAAACATGTTTCAATTTTGTTGTGGTGAGTTGCAGAGTAGTATCACTGAGTCACTAGTAATATCACACTACATAACTGGTAGTCAAGGGTGCACACTCTGTGCGTTTACATGCATGCACATAATAGGGTTAAGATGAATAACCAGGTTAGGGCAGAAACTTGGTTTCTTAATAATCCGCATTTACATGCAGAAGTAATTGTTTGGAGTTCTCCTATGGCATCATTAAATTGTTCAAATAAAGAGTTAAATGTTATGATTGGCCAAAATGAATTCCAAAATAAGCATGACTCTTGTGATAACATTTTGTGTTTTATAAATATGTCATAGTAACGCTTTATTTATAGGTTTCTGTTACAGGATTGCTCATAGAAAACTCTTTTCAGTTTGGTTGTGCAACTGAACCCTGCAAAGGACTTGGTATATATGCTTTTTGCCTTACACCCAATAACACAGGTATTTCTACTTCAGCAAAATATGCGTTAGGATACTCTTTACTTTAAAAAGTGCCGACTAGTTAACACATGTTTCTTTAACATGTTATCCTACTGCTCTCAAGATTGTGTCGCTGAGCTTAGCACTATACATTCATCTCATCAACATAAATTTAGTGATTTCTGAAATATTGAGACAGAATATTTCAGCTAGTAGAAGGAATAATGTGATCTCCAGAGCATTAGCCTCTAGAAATGCATTTTGTGGATGCTTCTACCTATGCCTGCTGAAAGCATGTGTAAAGAGAACACATGAGCAGGCTGGCAAAGTGTAATAGACACATGCAGACTACAAAATCCTTACCAGTAGCCCCGAATAAACATGGCCAATAAATTGGAATATTAGTGGGCTAATCTACCTCTGTTAATCAGGTTTCTCAGAGGCCAATAATCTGATTTGTCTAATTGGAACAAGGGGGTATACATGGTGTTTTAGAAATCAAGTTTCTATGAATAACTGGGTTATTGAAACACATGTAGATAAGAAAACTGTGACTGTCACTGACTCACTTAAGATTATCTAAATAAAGACTAAAAATTGCTGTAAAGGTTGTGTAATGTGATTAGGGCTGACGCCATCTTATGATAGCTTTTATTGTGAATGAAACTATAAACGTTACTTGATTAATTTGCATATATCTTAGGGAACTGATTTTTCAGACAAATCTAAGGACAAAAACAACACAATAAGGGTAAAAATTAAAATAATGCTAAAATAGAAGTGACAATGGACCCAAAAATGTTAAAAATTACCCATGGCAAGTTAAAAATAACACTTTCTTCATACCCTTAGACACACCCAAGTGACAGTAATTAACAAAGACAACTGCTCAATAATATAAAAAAATAATTGATTTATTCTGCATTGTCTACACATATAGAGTAGTTCTGGATGTTTGTATTGTCTAAGAATTGTTGAAATCATAGGTATAAGATGTCAGTTAATAAGGAGAAATGCAAATGACCAAAATAGTCAAAAAATAAATCAAATAGTTTAGAAAAGGACTGTTTGTACTGTGAAGTCCAGAAAAAGAAATGTCCTACTCATATTTACACTTTATACATTTATATCTGCTGCCATTTTTGTTTTTCTCCAAGTTTTTCCCATCATTACCAGTCTCTCAGCAAGTACAATATTAAGTTTATGGGTACATCCATCTATCCATTATCCAACCCGCTATATCCTAACTTACAGGGTCACGGGGGTCTGCTGGAGCCAATCCCAGCCAACACAGGGCGCAAGGCAGGAAACAAACCCCGGGCAGGATGCCAGTCCACCGCAGGGCACACACCCACACACCAAGCACACATTAGGGACAATTTAGAATTGCCAATGCACCTAACCTGCATGTCTTTGGACTGTGGGAGGAAACCCATGCAGACACGGGGAGAACATCCAAACTCCACGCAGGGTGACCCGGGAAGTGAACCCGAGTCTCCTAAATGCAAGGCAACAGCGCTTTATGGGTACATTCTGCAACAATTTAAAAATTCATGTGGAGTTTGAAAACAACCAGATATTATTAATATTTTATTAATAACTAGTGTATTCTATTCTTGCTACTCTTCTATGGATCTTTATTTGCCAGTACCTTTTTTGCTGGCTGACTCATGAACACTGACTTTACCTGAAGCAAGAACAACTTGCAGATTCCAGTATGTTGGAGGATTGGCTACTGTGCCGGATTTTCTCTCTTTGAAAAACATGTCTTTGGCCATTATTTGATGGTATTTAAATGACTTTAAAAATCCCTCCACGCTGATAGACATCAATTTTGTTATTTCTGAGAATTTTCATTTTTGATTATGGATATGAATCAATGCGCAAACAACTTCATTCTGATGGAAAGCCAGAAGTTAGAAACATTTACAGGATTAAATTATCCTAAATTATTCAGATTGTTAACAAAAGGATTAAAACAATCACCCCTAATATGTTTATTGAGTCATATTCGATGTGAAGGAAGAAGATAACTTTCACATTTGAGAACTACATATTTAATTACTTTACCCAATTTAAAAAAAAGTTTTCATTTTTAGACTATCATCATCTATATAAAGGATAACATTTTTAAAAATATCTGATCAAATTCACTATAAAAAACTGTAATAATGTAGAAAATTTATATATAGGCAGTTTACAGTATGTTTTAACTGCTACTGCATCATCAGAAACAACTTAAAGAAAATATTGTGCAGTTTTGAAACTCTAGGGATGCTAGAGTACTTAAAGAAAGAATAGTATTTTAGTAGTGAAGGTGTCATCAATGTAAAACACACATATTTCTCAACCCTGGACTTAAAACCTATAAAAGACACAGACCCACACCCAGCTAACAATGTCTAGGACAGTTTGGCTCTATTATATATCTAAAGTTGAAAGTTACATTTTTGCTGCTTTAGATAGATAGATAGATACTTTATTAATCCCAAGGGGAAATTCACATAAGGGGAAAGGATAAAACATAAGCAAATCACAAAATAATTCTGCAAAATTACGGTAAATTAATACATTAGCACACAAATTGTTTTACAGAAATCAAGAAATATGATTTTGAATAAAAGTTTTGCTCCTCAAAGACTACTAACCTTGATGAATCAAGGAAGAGCTTGTATGCTACGACAGTCCATTCATCCTTAATGGCAGCATAACGTGGCTCTCGTGGTGTCTCAGTTTCAATATCAAGATCTACAAGATAATGACACTGTTTGATATCAACCTGAAGGAAAAAAGAACAGAGATAAAGTCAGATCAACTAAAACTTACACATGAAATCTTTAAATAAAATTAAAATAATATTGACTCACTGCAATGAAACACTTAACAGCTTTTTCCTCAAATAAGTTTCTCTATTTTGGTGTTATATCTTGTCAGAAGTTTAAAAAACAAAGTGCAACTGCATCCTAAATATTTTTTGTATTTCTATGCCAACTTATTAATACCACCTAAACTGGATAAAATAAATTAACATACATTCTCATGTGAGGTGAAACTATATTTTTTCAGGTTTTAACATGTAAATTCATGTCATGTGTACTGTAAAATGTTTTTAGAAACTTTTTAATTATACAAAAACATATCCTTGTTAGGGCGGCACGGTGGCGGCGCTGCTGCCTCGCAGTTAGGAGACCCGGGTTCGCTTCCCGGGTCCTCCCTGCGTGGAGTTTGCATGTTCTCCCCGTGTCTGCGTGGGTTTCCTCCGCGCTCGGTTTCCTCCCACAATCCAAAGACATGCAGGTTAGGTGGATTGGCGATTCTAAATTGGCCCTAGTGTGTGCTTGGTGTGTGGGTGTGTTTGTGTGTGTCCTGCGGTGGGTTGGCACCCTGCCCAGGATTGGTTCCTGCCTTGTGCCCTGTGTTGGCTGGGATTGGCTCCAGCAGACCCCCGTGACCCTGTGTTCGGATTCAGCGGGTTAGAAAATGGATGGATGGATGGATATCCTTGTTAGCTATCTTTTGTTATTATTAATACTGAATGACAAAACACTTAAAAGAATATAGATAGATAGATAGATAGATACTTTATTAATCCCAAGGGGGAATATTAACGTCCAAAAAGAATATAAAAAAACTGCTGAAAGATTACGTGATTAAATTCAATATACAATATCCAAGTCTGAACAGTGCTGGAAATACTATTTTACACAAGGTATACATCAGGTATTAAATCACTAAAATACAGTAAACAATCCAATAATAACTGCATATTCACTACAGTCTCTCTTATTGATTTCATACATGTCTTGAATAAGCTGAAGCCACAGACCAAAATTTGTCCTTCACTTTTTATTAGTTCTCCAAAAGACCAGTAAACCACACCAACTTAAAATCTACCTAAAATATCGTACTGTAAGCAGACTGCATTTTACAAAGTCAAACACTAGATGGAGACTTCTTGTGCTATTTTCAAAATTCAGGCATTTGGATTTTTATTGGAAGAATGAACTCCAGCTGCATGCAATATTGTAATTAAAATTACACTGTTTAATATTGTTCATAACCTTGGTAGATTTAGACAACTGGATTGCAGAACAATTTACAGCATAATACTGCCAAAAATAGTAGGGCAATAGAGCTTACATCTCACAAACGTAAAACAGACTAATAGCAAGCAAAAAGAGTCCAAGACTGTCAAATAATAAGAGTAACAATGAGGACAATACAATTACTTGTGCTTGAAAAAAAAAGAAGGTAGACGCATGAAATCTGTACAAATTCATGATAAAGAATATGTATTTTTATATAAAGGTTTGCTATTAAGATATGCTAAATGTATGCTGTATTTGCTGATGCCTGCATTTCAGAAATGCAAATACAGTGTAACTTTAATCATTTATGCTAAGTGACAAAAACAAGGATGAAAAAAATGCCCAAGGCACAATGGGAACATGTTGAAAAATCTGAGGTATTGATCATGTTACCATTAGATATAATAGTTAAGTAGATCAGAGGATACATCAGCTGGGCTGGTAAGAAGAGATGGGTGACTGCAAGAAAATTGCAAAAAGGTGAGCTATGATACACATTTGTAGAGACATAAATTTTCTTTAATTTGCATTATTTACAGACTGAAGAATAGTGTGAGGGCCTCATGAAAGCTTCAATAAATGAGATATGAAAAGAAGATTAGATTTACATAGGAATAATAATGTTTCAAAACACAACAACTGAAAATGTTATGTTTTTCCTGCAGTGAACAGCAGCTAGGCTTGGCTGCTCAATTCAGTTTAAAATGAATACGAATACGGTATGACACTGGCATTCTTGAGCCCCAGCAGAATGCACATTATAGACTCTAAAGTTGGTTATAAGATGCATGATCATGACCTGAAAGAAAACAAAAGCAATAAATCTCCACACTGCAAAATAAAACTACTTTACTTTATTCCAACAATTTAATCTTGGCTCAGTTTCACACATGCTGGGAAATGGATTTTATATAATCAAAGAAAAAAAAAAACTCCTCTTCTGCACTAACTACAATTTTGACCTCTGGTACAACAAAAGCTGGGAGTGTCACTACCATTCTGCAGGCACATCTTCAAGACAGCATATGTGCACCAGACATGACAGCTTATACCCAAACAATTTGCTTCACTAAAGCATTTCTAAAACATGGACAAGAACAGGTGCCTTTGTGGCTGGCTTGCTTTGACGTCAGTGCAGGCTCAAGAGAGCAGCGGATCTTTACTACTATCAGCAAGGTCACTGATAATCTGCTGAAATATTGTGGCAACACTCTTGGTGCTAAACCTGCACTTTCTCCCCCCTGAACCCACCAATCAATTGGTAGAGGTCGGAAAAGACAAAAGACATAAACAGAGCCATTTTGCTCTTTTGTTGACAGTAATCAATTGTGAAGCTATCAAGGTAATAAAAGGGTAGCTTTGAGTCCTTCAATGCTCTAATACTGATCTGAAGATTTTTAATTCTTTTTGCAAGGAAAAACACAACAAATGACATATGGCATATGATTCATGTTTCCATTATATCAGATTTACAAAAACTTTAACTCCTTTAGTTCTGAATTGGTAATATTATGTTTCTGAGGTTTTAATGATAAAAAATTTAACATTTACTTTTAACTTAATGCATACTATTACATGATTAAAAAATACAAACACCATCATCCTCATCATATCTATTTTATAGCCATTTTGTAGGTTACACCTCAAAACATTTTCCTCCACTCTCCATGGTCCTGCAAATCCTTTGGGATGAGAAATGATCTTTTCATATCTTCGGACACTAAATCTAAACACATTTTCATCGGACCCTCTCCTGGCTTCATCCCCTCCACCTCCATCTCAGTACGCCTCCTCACTTAAACACACTCTGCTTTTTTCCACATGCACAAACCACCTTAGTCTGTTTCTTCTCAACACCCACTTCCAACAGAGAGGGGCATGAAGAAATAACTCACACTTATTTTTGTTAATTTGTATGCAAAATGAAAGAAGAAACGTAAATACAGAAATAACTAACACAAATACCTTTCTCCTAACGTATATATTTGTCAGTGTTAACTTAATGACTCTGATTGCATAAGTCAGAATTAGTATATGAAGATAGGACAAGTGCATCAGAGGACAGGTACAATTTTTACTCCATTTATTGGCCAGGCATTTAGTGCCGTGCAAGAAACTTTTTTTACATTATTGATACAATAAATTTGAAACCTATTATTATTCTGTTCCAATTTGCCAGGAAACCACAGTCTATTCTAGCAGCATCAAGTGCAAGGCAATAAAAGGAAATTTTTTTCATTACAGGGCACACCACAGAAGTTATTCATAATGGGGTAATTAAGAGCAACCAATGAAAGCATTTCTTTAGATTGTAAGCTGAACTAGCTACAAATTAACCAGAGTGCAGTACATAAGTACATTGCTGCCTGTCTGCAGCCTTCTGTGAAGCATGGTGCTAACTATAACTGGGGTGCATTTCAGCCAAAATCACCTTCTTTTAGCATGATAAGAACTCTAAGAAAACTACATAGGCAGTTAAAGGCCTACTTGGAGTGGACATTTGCAATTAAAAAACTAGTCATATTAAACTGGCCACCTGAGAACTTCAATCAAAACGTTATTGAAGCTGTGTGAAATCACTTGAATAGAGAAAAGAACATAAGGCAGCCAAAGTCCACAGAAAAGTTATAGTAAATCCTGCAAAAAATTTTCCAATTTTTACTGTAGGATCACGTGAAAGACAACTACACAGCAGTGCACCTGAGTTAATTACTTCAATTTTGCATTCTAATGGAGGCCACACAAAATGACTTGCTCTAAAAACAAAAGAAATTCTTGTTGCTTTTTATTGTATCAATGTGTATTTGTATTTATTCTAATGTTACTGTATATACTGT
The DNA here is from genome assembly GCF_016835505.1 of Polypterus senegalus. Taxonomy (NCBI): domain Eukaryota; kingdom Metazoa; phylum Chordata; class Cladistia; order Polypteriformes; family Polypteridae; genus Polypterus; species Polypterus senegalus. Next base: position 136,560,003 of record NC_053162.1, read on the forward strand.
AGTGTTGCAGCATTTTCTGCTCAGAAGATCAACTTTAAAAATAATATTCTTAGGTGATCTAAGATGTTTTGCCCAGTATATTGTGTAAGATTGACCTAAATAATGTATACTTATTAACCAAAGCATTTAAGCAGCTATGGTGATGTGTGGCAGGGGTCAGTACAAGTATGCAGGTTTTTAGATAAAATAGGGGGCCTCAAGCTTTGTGGACTAGTGTGGCTGCAGCCCTGTCAGTGGGGTGTTCAGTGTGGAGGCGAGCTGATTACCTGTTAACGTGCAGGCTAAGTCAGCACAGTTGTTCCACATCTGCACTCCACGGTGGGGTCGTAATTAGCTGCACCCACATGAGTATATAGATAACCTGAGGTGACAAGGGAAGGGATAGCAAAAGAAAGAAAGAAAAAAGGAATGAGAGATTGGGAGGTTAAAAGGAAAAGAAGAGTCAGGATTGTGACAGTGCCGCTACTGTAGAGAGGAGGCAAGTAGTCCGGGGCGATGCCCTGTGTGGAGTGAGCTCAGGGGATAGGAGGCACTCAGGAGGTGCTGTATTAGGTGGATGCAACTAGGCTTGTGGTGGTTTTATGGGTAGATCATGACTTTATTTTAAACTTGAATTTTTAACCTGTTTGTTGGATTGTTTGTTTTTTCTACATGTGTTTATTTATTTATTGAACTTATGCAATGCACTTTGCTTTGGACACACATGGACTGTGAAAGTAAAAAAGCACTTTGCATGTTTGTACCAATCTTGTTGTTCTGTGTCCTCATTCTCCCAAGTCCATCTTGGTCTATGACTATCGATGTCCCAAGTTCAAGGGGCGTATGCCAGCTGTGGGCACCCAGGCATCACAGCAGCTAATTTCAATTATGACTTTAGTTAGATTGAAGACATTAGGTAGCAATACATTTTCATGTCTGGAGACTTCATGCTTATTTAACTTGCACAGAAAGCAAACTTTGCAATTTTTATTTTCACGTCATTTTTACATACTACTTATACTCAGTAAAAAATATGTAATACTACAAAAAATCTGATAAGCTTAAATT